>NC_142749.1:7605135-7905135 GCF_051943395.1 Hippocampus bargibanti | reverse complement strand
AGGTTGCAAATACGCTATTCATTGGGGGTGCACCTTACACACCAGAAAATACGGTAATATTCCTTGTATGTCAAATGCTACCGTTATACTCTGTGTCACTCATGGGTTCCAGTAGGCCATATGTTAATATGCCAGTCCTATACAGTAGATGGGGTTGTTTGAATGGAAATAGAATAGAAAACCGGTAGTAACAGGAAGTCAGAAATGAAATTATTACAAAGTTATGACTTGTCCATACACTTTTTATGTCAAACTTAGGAGTTGATCTATATGAATTTATGCTTTCATGCACCTTGTAACCTGTTCCAGGATAAGATCTCGCCTGTAGTTACCGCTGTCTGTGAAAGGGTTTGGTATATTTTATTTTGTATTCAGGTCAATTGGATTGTGTCGGATGAAATTTCTTTGTGGAGTCGTACTGGGAAGGTCAGAAAGTGTTGTATTGCATTTATTTATTTATTTATTTTGTACATAAAAAGGAACATCTATAACAGGGTAGTTGGAGAGAATCTATATAGTAGTATATGATGCAGCCGAGATTAGAAAATAAGTATTTTAGAACACTCTAATACGTAGTGGGAACAGACCAGTGAAGAGATGTGCTGCTTATGTGACAACGGAGTTCAAGGTGGCGTTAGGCCTGCATCAGGGGTTAGCTTTGAGTCCCCTCCTGTTAGCGATGTAGTGACGGGTTTGCTGACAGATGAGGTTAGACTGGAATCCTCATGGACCGCCGTGTTTGCAGATGGCACTGTGGTCTGCAGTGACATCATTTGGGGGGTCGTGTGGAGGAACATTTCGAGAGGTGGAAAGGCGATTAGCTGAACAGAATACAGTATACATGTGTGTGAATGACAGGATAGTGGGATGGATGAATGGTACTAGACATAAACAAACCATCCAAATGATTTTAAAGCAAATTGTTTTTAAGTACACATGATTTGACATATAATATTTTGTATATATTTGTATAGATGGAGAGGGTGGTGGAGAGCTCTCCCCTCCAGTAGGCGCTGGTGTCAATAGCAACAGCTGGCACTTCCGATACGGAGCCGGACAAAGCTACTGCCCACCGCAGGGTCTGAAACCTGGCGAGATTCCTCCCGAAGCTTTCATCATCCCCGGATCCCCGGCCATCATTTCTATCCGCCATGACCCCGGCCCCGTTGACAACAAAGGGGACTTCATCAGCTTCGGTAAGAAGGAGGAAGCCAAGAAGAAGAAAAAGAAGAAGAAGGATAAGAAAGACAAGAAGGATAAAGGAAAGGATGACGGGGATGATTAAAGAGGGGCAAATGAAAGCTGTGAAGATACAATCCCGATTACAGGGCCAAAAAGCAAAATCAATATGAATGAAGGAGTCTCCTTGCAGTATATGCATTACAATACATAGCATACTTAACATTGTACAGATGCCAATCGCGTATTATGCTGCGCCTGGCTTGCCGCACAAAGCAAACCTGCTCAACAATTGCTCCTCTCTCGCGTGGCTCATTTGGCCTTCAACTTTGACCGGTATAAATTCATTCTATTCCAATGTACGGTGTGAAGGATTTTGAGGGCGTTATGAAAACCATCATTGCCCGCCCTAAATTTGTATAATTAAAATCAAAATGCCATAAAAAGAAGAAAAGGATTTGTATCTGACTTGTCAGCAATGAATGCCTGTATTGACGCCTTAGAAGTCATGAGCCACACGCTCATCTAGAAAAGTATGAAGTGAAAACCAAACTGAAAAATGTGACTTTTGTTCATCAGTGGTAAGTAGACATCTTAGACATTCAACAAAGGTGATCTTTTCTATTAAAAACAAAAAAGATCTAATGACAAGAAAAAACCGATATGCAGACACTGAGATTACTTGCACAAGGCGGCCCAGACGACAAGAACATCAACCAAGAAATATCTGTTGTGATAACATAGCACATTGCCGAGGTTAAGGACCTACACTGGGTTGCAACAACATTATAAAGTTTTTTTCCCAGGTTAATGTTTGCAACTTGTTTGAAGTTTACTGCACATAATGACGCTATTACATATTTATTCGGGAGCAAGCCTCTTTTAGCATTACAACGTCAACTAAAAATCCCCAATTCTGAAACCAAAATCGATTTACTAAATGGTCAAAGTCATTGTAAGGAAATTTGACACCTGCTGTCTTTTTAGCCAATAAAGGATAAGAATAAGAGTAATAAAACCTTTATTTGTCTCACAATGGACAATTTCCCAATTCTCAGCAGAAAAGTTATGAAAGGAAGAACATGCAAGAAAAAAATATTACAGGGGCTACTGTAAAAGCAGTCACTCTCGTGGCGCAATCTTGAAGTCATAACATTTAAAATATATATATATTGTCTGCATCATTTAATGATGAAATTCAAGTTTGGTCAATCAACCTCATAAATAAAAATAAGTAAATAAATAAATACAACAAAGAAAAGGTAAAAGAGAGCATTACCCAAAATAGTACACCAAGAAAATAAACACCAGTCATTTAAAAACCTGGCATAATGTAAATTTAGAACCTCATACTTTAATTTCCACAAATATTATGTGACTTGTGATATCATTTGCTCCAGCTTTCTTGTTCGCTTGACTATTCTGTTGTTGTCTCTTGTACGCTTGTGCCGCAGTGTAATCCAGTTGTGCAGCATCGCACTCAATCTGAGACAACCTTTGTCAGGGTAAACACAAACTCCCCAACATAAACTATTTACAACACTTTTTTTCTTCACGGTGCTTCATAAACAAAAATGCAAAAATATTGTATCTGCAGCATTTTCTTTGAGATCCAAATCTGAAGACCAACGGCATTCTTAATGATGAGACTACCGGCATATTCTAAGGCTGTAAAACAGGAACATTTCTTGTTTCAAGCCTCTTCTTCTGTCTTTGAATGTTAAGTAGATGTTCTTCAAGCTCATCACCACCGCTTCGACTGCTTCAGTGCTTGTTGGACGTGCTTGCCCGCTACTCGTTTCCTATTTCCTTCTTCCCTTCTTCCCTTCTTCCCTTCTACCCGAATCGACATTTGTCCTGAATAACATCTGTAAAGTCATTCCCCCCCTGTAGGGACTGTACAGTCGTGTCATGTTGTTACATATTCATAAACGGAGGACACTGTGACCTATTGTCAAACATTCACATATTTCCCCTTTTGATGTGATCAGAGGAAGTTGTGTTGAATACTTGTGTCTAATCCATTGCAATGTGTTACTGGAAGATGTGTAATAAAAGTTGGAGGGGATGGTATTTACAATTCGCGGCAACACGATTTTGAACCTAATCAGAAAATAAACAAAACAAAAATAAACAAATACAACTTTTATTTTAGATTTGCTCGGGTACTTCAAATAAGCTATTTTTTCCCATTTTGCTAATGTATATCTTTTTTTTTTACTTACTTGAGGAATCTTGGCCGACCGAGTATGGGGGAAAAAATGTGTTGTTTGACCTCAAGGCAATGCAACTAGGGATGTCTCATCTCTCTCCGTGTTACTTTTCTGAAACTCCTATTTCCAGTCGCTGTAGGCAATGCCCTCATGCTCAAAACCACCCATGCTCACGTTTTTACTCTCAATCCTCCCCAGTTCCCCTCCACCCCACCCTCGTCCGTCAGATGTACTTCTGTGCTGTCAGATCACTAAGTATTTGCATGTAATAAGCAAATGAAAGAGGTATTACAAAAAGACGATATATACTTATACTTTTTTGTTCCACTGGGACATGTGTATTGGAAACCACAAATCTGAATACACATCCACACACACACAACACAATCCAAATGGTACTGCCATTTGTGGTTAAACCTTAAAATGATCACTTTTTTATTATCATGCAAAAGTAGTATTGGCTCTCTTATACATGATGCTCTTGTGTTACGCTATGAATATTTTTTTATGCACATTGGTAAGAAATTTGACCCTTAAACTTGTTTTAACCTTTAAAATGATCAAACAAACACTGTTGTGAGCTCATGTGTGCGCCCCCTAATAACTATTCCTTGCTTAATGAAGACAAAACATTTGAAAAAAAAGGATTAAAAAAATCCCCAAAAAGATAAAATGTAAAAAAAATCAAGTTGATGTATTCTCTGCTTGTGTATAGTGAATATTTGTCAGTCACTGGGTATGATTTTGGGTGGCACATGCTAGTCGACTGTGACAGTGCAAATCTGTTCATAAACTAATTTTGTACACCTGCTTATTGTTAAAGGTGATAATAGTGTTTCTAATGAGTTCATCAACCTGGTAATGTGTTTTGTTAATAAGTCACAAATAAAGTTTTTTTCGTAAATATCAAAATTTCCTTTGACTCGGGTTTTGATTATGTCATGCGTTCAATTTTCCTCACCAAAAATAGTTGCAGTACATTAGATATTAGAAATAGGTCAATGGTTATTCCAAATACTCTACAGGAAATTATCTGACAGTCTATCTCTTTTCAAAATGAATTACTCAATCAAAATAATCGATTTTAAAAAGGGCGCCTTTCAAATAAATGATCCGCATGTGCATCTGCATCACACGGGAGGCTAATCCTCTTCACCATTTGAACAATGGGTGTTTCATGTAAATTACTGTCTGTGAAGGGGGAGGGGGGGTCGAGGACTAAGTGCGTTATGTGGGCGCCATCTGTATGTAGTCCAAAGAACATTCCCTGATTTTTACATTGCATCGGTTTCCCCCAATCTATTCTTACTGTCTATCTCTCCTACAATGCTGACATCTACTGGTGTTAAGTCACAAACCCTCTTCTATTTTCAAATGAATCATCACTGCTGTTATTCCTCCTGTAATAAATGTACCATATTTTCCAGTGTATAAGGCGCATTTTAATTTTCTTCAAAAGGTGACCCTGCGCCTTATACTCAGGGGTGCCTTGTATGTGAAGTATATATTCAGCCACAACAGGTCTCACAACTACTGTCATCAGCCACTGACACCATTATTCCCTGTAGAAGAAGTAGTGTGTAACCCCAGCCTATACTGTAGCACTTTTTAATGTCATGTCCCTTATACAGTACTTGGATAATTTTGGAAAACTTTTTTCATTCATTGAAGCTGCACCTTATACTCCGGTGCGCCTTACATATGGAAAAAGTTTGAAAATACACCATTCTTTGGGGGAGCGCCTTATACTCCGGTGCGCGTTATACACTGGAAAATACGGCAAATCCAATGCAGGTACAGGATTGTACTTTCTATTGAGGAGGCTTGTCCGGTCAGGTTCTCACTAAAATTAACTAGATGAGTCTTACATCAAACATTTACAGGTTTTATCATTAAAAATGAATATTATAGAGACTATCCCTGTCTTCCAATATCTGTATGTTACTCATTATATCCTTACGGTGTGCATACATCTGCAGTGAAAGGTTTGGTTAATCATTTATAGTCAATAAAGAAGATGATTATGACTTCTCTTCAAAAGAAGTTCAAGTTCATTAATTGTTTTGCACAAAACAATTAGAGAGTAAAGATTTCCAGTTGTACTTGGGAAATAATGTCAGGCTCAACATTTTCAGTGTTTAATAATTATTGTATGTGTTCACCATAGGGCTAAGGAACAATGTTCCTTGCATCATGGGGGCTTTATTGCTCCTCACATCTGTAGTAAGAGAATATGAGCCAGCTCTAATGATGACAACAAACGAAAGTGTCTTATAAAACATTGTTTGTGTAGTCAGAGCAGGTTTAATAATTTCAGAGAGAGGTGAGGTAACTACGAGCTATTTGGGTGGGTGGGTTCAGCATTGATGTGTACCATGTTTTCCCCACTCTAAGGTGCACCTAAAAGCCCTCTTTTTTTTCAAAAGCTCACCACGGGCTTTATAATCCGGTGCACCTTATAGATGGAAAGAACTGATAATGTGAGAATTATGTTTCTTTTGTGTGTTTACCATTGAACAAGGTTGGTTATATTGTGAATATGGACATTGCTATGCACTGTAACAAGTGTTACTATTCAGGTCTATCACAGGTTTTCAGGATCTGAGCAGAGGTTTTCAGGATCTGAGCAGAGGTTTTGATTTCATATGAAGGCATTCCCGATCTCTTACACATGGTAATTTAGACACGGTCCCTATTCCACTGATGCAAGGCACTTCCCTCCCCCTTCACTCTTTCTCTCTCTCTCTCTCTCTCTCTCTCTCTCTCTCTCTCTCTCTCTCTCTCTCTCTCTCTCTCTCTCTCTCTCTCTCTCTCTCTCTCTCTCTCTCTCTCTCTGTGTCTCTCTCCCTAAAGCACCATGCAGCCGTAGATCAGGATGGTGAGAGGACTGTGAGGGCAATAATAGGGAGTGAATGAGAGAGAAGATGCAAGCAACTGGAGACTGAGTGTGTTGTAAGGCAGCATACAGTGGCATTTAGTTCATGACGAGAGCAAAGGGAAGCACTGTATCAACATTATGTCAAGGTAGATTAAATTACAAATTGACTTGGTCAGGGAAAGATGATAACGAGTCGGTCGGAATTTTAATGTTTGAAAACAAGGTTGACCTTGCAGGAGTGGATCACAGCAAACACCCTTTGTTTGAATGGGTTTAAGATCTAAGACGCTGAAAATCTCCCGGTCTCTGGCAAACAACGAAGAGGAAGTGCAAACTTTGTTCTTCTTATGCAGACATCCATCAGGTATGTCATTTAAGTTGAATCTACTGATACAGTATTGCATGAAGTTAGGTCTTGACTCTGCAATCCAATCCAAAGAGCTGGTTTCCATCTCAATAACCTTTCATTAGTTATTAAGTGACAACATATACATGTCACCCGTCTGAGTTCAAGTAACGGCCACTCAAATTAATATTCCCTCCAGCGGTATCCGACTAGATGTTTCTGCAGTTTTGACATGACTGGATGGCAGTCAGTGAAGAAGATAAAGAGGCGGGTGAGAGCAGCCTTGTCAGAATGTATTCATGTTAAAGTTATGACTTGGATATGAACTCTTCCAAGTGCACATTCTGTTTACACATTATATTTCACAGATGGATTCTTGCTTGTCTTCAAACAGATGTCAAAGGTTGTCCTCTTAGAGCAGGGGTGTCAAACTCATTTCGCATCGCGGGCCACATACGGCCTAGGGAGATGTCAAGTGGGCCGGACCATTAAAATTATACCATACTCTGCTAAAAATAGCTAAAATATCATGTCTTTCCTTTGTTTTGGTGTAAAGAAGCACAAGAACATTAGGAAAATATTGACATTTAATGAACTATCCTTTTACAAAACATTTCCAAACACCTCATCTTTCCTTAGACAAATGTGCAATTTACTTTTATCATTCACAAATATGCATTGCAATTGATCCCAATGATTATACAAAGGCACAAAACTTTAATTTGTACTGAAAAATATAGTAATGCACTTTAAGATTAAATGAGACTTTTAAAGAAAGGGATTTTTTAAACCACTTACACATACGCATATAAAATGTAAATGTAATCCCTGCGTACACCTTACAAACTAAGGGGAGTGATTCTAAATTTGTAATGAAGAAAGTGTTCATGTGTCCTGTAAATCTGTAAACTTCATACATGAAACATACATACACATACAATACATACTGAAAATATATGGAGTTGTATGAACAGTAGAATTCCATCACAGAACTTTTGTTTTGAAGCTGCTGACTAACATTAAAGTGTGGTATGGCAGGCTGTGGGTAATGTTGCTGTCGCTGAGAAGTTTGTCAAACTGACGATGGTTCAGACCTCTGGAAATTTACAGTGCGAACAACCACCTCCATGACGTGGTCCATTTTCAGCGACTTGCAACACAATGCCTCCTGGTGCAAAATACAGTGAAATGTCCAGAAACGATCTCCTCCATTAAGGGCTTGTACTTTGTCTTTGAACTTTGTCACGACACCTGCTTTCTTTCCGACCATGGATGACGCCCCGTCTGTAGCCAGGCTGACAGCGCGGGACCAGTTCACTCCAACTCTGTCCAATACAGCAACGACAGAGCCGAAAATGTCCTCGGCTGTTGTGGTGTCCATCATTAGCACCAACTCAAGAAACTCTTCAGTAACAGTCAATGTCTCATCAACTCCTCGAATAAATAAGGTCCGTTGGGCCACGTCTGTGATGTCAGTGCTCTCGTCAATTGCCACGGAAAATGCAATAAATCCTCTCTGCTATAGTATTCCTCGTCAGGCTAATATTGGCAAAAGCTTGTCGCTTCTCGGAACATACAAGTTCAGCCGCCTTCATCATGCATCGTTTAACAAACTCACCGTCGAAATAGGGCCTCGATGCTAATGCTATTTCACTAGCAATTAGGTAGCTGGCTTTTACCACTGCTTCACTGACTTCTCGGCTCCGGATGAAAGTTGACTGCTGTTTCCTCAGACCCGCCAGCAATTCGTTAATCTCTTCTCTTCTCAGTTGTCCTTGCAACCCGTCATATTTTTTCACTGTGATGAGTCCCGTTGTGGCGTCGAATATTATATTCCTTCAATACAGAAACTTGTTGCAAACACACCAAGCACAAAGGTTTTCCGTGCATCTCTGTAAATAAATAGGACGTGGTCCATTTTTCTTTGAAAATTCTACACTCCTTATCTACTTTTCTCCGTTTGGATAACGACATTTTGGCTAATGAGGGTGTAGCGGAGAGGTAGAGACCAAGATATTAACAACGTCGTAACAAGCAGCAGATGGCGCATTGACACCGTCGGCTGTTTTCAGTCTGTCTCAGTCATGCGACGTGTCTTCTACTCTGATTGAAAGAGTGCGCCCCTTAGCGAATAATCCATGAATTGCAGTGAATCAAAAATATTAATTCCATGTCTTTTATGCATTTTTCCAAATTATCCTGCGGGCCTGATCGAACCTCTTCGGGGACCGGTTCCGGCCCGCGGGACGTATGTTTGACACCCCTGTCTTAGAGGATACTGGTGTTGTCGAAAGACAACTATGGTTCTTAGACATTATAGTAGCAAACATGCATATATACCACGAATAACGAATTATGTTCGTTACTTTGCAATTTTGGTCCAAATATTTATCTGTTTAGCCAGTTAGCACTCTTTGACATATTTAAAAGTGATACTCAAGGAAACAGACTGATGACGGAATGTCAGAGTGACATGATCAGTCAGTCAGTCATATAAAAACATGAATTGGCCCAAAGCTAACATAGGGAGTAATTCATATTGTATTTGTTTATGTGAATGAATTTAATCAGTGAATTTATGCAGACTTAATATATATATATATATATATATATATATATATATATATATATATATATATATATATATATATATATATATATATATATATATATATATATATGACATCATGATCTGTTAAAAATTGTTTTGCAGTGGCTAAGTCACAACTTGTATTCAGTGTCCTACTTCAAGAGTTGAAGACCCACCATTCAAATAACATGTGACATGATAATGATGCCATCCCCTGCATTCAAAACTGCACAATCTATGTGAAAGTGTACTTTTGAATAAATTCACTCAATCTGGACCGTTGGCATCATAGTGGGCCAATGTCCAAGATAAACTGGATGTTGCATGCGACCATGAATGCAAATGAGTTTTCAATAAGGGCTATGTAAGTGCCAGCAGTTTACTTTGCCAATAAATGATTCTGTTTGGTGTCAGATACAAAAATCAAGATTTATACATTAGTCTGAAATGCAAATATAGCTTTAAACCAGTTTCCTCAGTAACTGTTTCACTCGATTAATGTTACATTATTGGTCATATCTGAAATTGTGCACCAAGGAGGACTCCTTTTATGTGTAATCTACTTTAACTGACCTCACCGGTATAATTATGCAGTGCTAGAATGTACAAAAAATAATAATTGTTCATTTTAAACACAAGACATCTAAATGTGTTTCACACAATTAAATCTACAAAATTTAGAAGCATTTCCAAACAAGTGTTTTTTTTTCTGAGAGAAATAAAAAGTAGACTGAAAAAGTACAAAAACAACGTAAAATGAAACGGTGAAATTATTTTCAAAATACCTTAAAAGAACATAATCACTTGCACAGGGAATATCCATAAATTAATCATATTTTTCAACTTGGATTTTAAATTATAAACACTTGTCTGACTTGTATCTCGCATCATTGTAGTGAAGGGCGAAATTATAGAATCTAATGAGAAAGAGGAAGTATGATCCTAAATGGGAACCATTATTCCAATATCATTTCACCACATATTCAAACTAGTCGACTCACGTTTGTAATTAGTTACGCTGTAAAAAGGGGATCAGCTTTCATTTTTGACTATTCACCCAATAACAATCCTTTTCCCTCATTGTTTTTATTGCACCAAGACTGAAC
Source organism: Hippocampus bargibanti (assembly GCF_051943395.1). NCBI lineage: Eukaryota > Metazoa > Chordata > Actinopteri > Syngnathiformes > Syngnathidae > Hippocampus > Hippocampus bargibanti. The sequence continues at coordinate 7,894,823 of NC_142749.1, read as the reverse complement.
TGTCTGTAAACATGAGGGAGAGTTTTGTCTATTGTTTTTGTGTGCTGCTCCAAAAGTCACAGTTGATCAAATTCATCGTCAAACGTTCCGTTCATTTGTACAACTATGACCTAAAGTTCGACTGTCTTGGACAACGTTGTTTCGAATAGTTTGATAGAGCGTTGGGTAACCACTTACAGGCACTTCCTCGCAACAATAAGCGTTTCCCTCTTTTTTTTTCCAGATGTATAAGATGGTACAGGAAAAATCCTGAAGTCACCTTAAATTGTGAAACGTTGCAAGCAATCAGCCAGAGGATGGGGAGACGAGCGGCTGACCTGAGCACTCCCGTACCAGTTCTAGGTGTCCCAGCCTTGGTTGGAGTGCGTAGTTGGAGGAAAACAATAGGTGACACAACCTCAGGAGCGCAGCTGCAAACATGGGGTCTTCAGAGAGGCAGCGTTGGCGTGCAAACATCCCCCGGGATAGGGAGAGCACCTTCAGAGCAGTGCGCAAAGTTCATGTCTAAACTCCACACGCAATCAGCTCATAATGCCAACCGTTACATTACCAAGGACCACAAAGACATACTACTGCTGAGTAAGAGTGGGGACTTGAAAGGTAAAAAAGAAGTGTCTTTTCAAGAACTTGTATGTGAGACCTTGCAGGATGTTGAATACAATACGGATCGTACTCACCGCACACTTGGAAAAATCAAGGCCACCGCACATTCTGCAAAGACTGGAACCAAAATTGGCCCGGGGACAAAACCAACTGTCCACTACGCTAACGGTAGCGTGGTAGATTCAGAGGCCATGGGTGGCATCAACATTGAGAAGAGTGAATCCACCCCAACTCAAAGAATGCACAGACATTACACAGGGTCAAGAAAAATGTTGCTGTTTTCCGCTACCAAACCTTTCAGTGGATCACCAAAATTATGCAACCAATGTGGAGGCAGGAGAACGGCTGGAGTAGACATTTTAGGGACTCAAATTATCCCTATGTCTGCTTGCCAAGGAGAGAAACAAATTCATTCAGCCCACGACGTGATTAACTCCAGCAAACATCTTCAGTTGGCCCATAATGAAACTGACGTCCGACCAAAAAACCCTAAGAATTCCCTTTCCAGAGAAAAAGAGACAAGCTCTCAACAAAGATCAGATAATCAAGAAACGCTGAGACACCCGGCATGTCCGGTCCATTCAATTAAAGGACAGTTCTTAACCCACGGACATTCCGTCGCCTGGACCTATTCACAGACCATCCACACTAATTCAATCACTATTGCTGAAGCTACCAGTGATACAAATAATGTTGATACTGTCGACAATTTAAATAAGATAACTCTTGACGATAAAAACACCCAAAAGGGACTACTCCCAACAACTGCGCTTATGGCCACAGCTACTAGATCAAACACCCCAGACATACAAACTCATTCAAAATACCATCGTAATGCGCTGCAAAAGGTGTGTGTATCTGTACATGCCACACAAGAAAACACTCCATCTCATTTGTACACAACATCCAAAGGAATCACAACAGGTACACTCCCGAAAACGGTACAAGCTTTCAATACGGCACTCATGTCCACAAAACATAACACAGCTTTTCCGCACTGTGAAATCATACTCCAAAAGTCTCCACATTCACCAAAAACTAAAACAAAAGAGGACTCACAAGTAGCACTTCTGATCGGATTATCAGACCCTCAGAAATCCGAAAAGCAAGCCACGCCCAAAAATTCATCACATTCTTCAGTCGCTCACGAAAAATTAAACTCGTTCAGCAGCATGGTGTTAACTTGTCCCATCAACCCTAATGTAAACTCAAAACAAACTACTATTGCAAGTGGCATGTTTGATCCTAAATCTCTGGATGCAAATAAACAACCTGAGTCCTCAAATTCAGAATTATCAAATTGTGGAAAGGCAACATTGCTAAAACAATCTTGTGCAATGCTAGATTCTAAACCGGGGATGTCAGCTCCTGTCCCCACAACTACTAATTATGCTTCGTACAGAAACACAGCCCCGAGGACCTCTTCAAATATTCACCCCTCATCAAACTCTGGCGTGTCACATAATGTATTGCTTAAAACAAGCAATATGACTCACGAACACAACAAATCAATTAATGATAATACATTTCGCCGTCCTGACGAGCCTTGCCAAACACATGCAAATGACATCACGTCTGAGTCCACTTCTGTACCTGCTGTTCCAAATCAGAAAAATGTCTCAAAAACAGCTCCCACGGCATTACTCGGGCAGTCAAAAGTCTCTAAAAGTGGCCGTGTGTCAATTTTGAGCCAAACTGCTCCAAACAGAACTGACAGTTCCAGAGAATTGAATAGTGAATTGCATACTGATGGAGATTTTGCGAGTGGTAATCTAATCAATGATTTACTCAGTAATGAATCCAAACAACATTCCGGCTGCATAACACAGGACTCAACCCCTCAAAGTAGCATTTGGCCAATTAAGTCCAACAGTTTGCATCTGCGGGGTTGCAGCAAGGCAAAACTACAAACGGGTCAACATTATCAAGGAAACACAGTTATAGAACACAAGGGACAGTGTGTTATATGCCCAACAGGAACAACACCCCAGCAGATGGATTCAAATCCAGAAGAGTTTGCCTTGGGCATCTCACCCATGCATGCAAACACTCGGACTGACTCAAACACAGATAAACAGAAGCCTCCAAATTATCCAACAGTCTCAAAAGGGAAACGTGAGCCCATTATCTCCACGCTACCAAACAGGAATGCGCATTCTGATCTCAAGCGGATGCAGAGTCTTGAGTCAAACAAATCAACGTTTCGACAATCTCTCAAAGGGCCAAAGTTGTCTTTAATTGCACCAGCTCTATGCTGCAGTGAGGGAGAACTTTGCACGCATTGCAATTCCGCATCCCTACGACGCCTGGGGTCCAGCGAGGCTGAGGCAATCGTCAGCCGGGATTCCAAACGTGCCCCGAAGCAGGAAACAGCGGACCCGGACCTCATCCTGGCCCATTCCCACCCGAGTGAGGCAGCCCACTTTCAGCCTTCTTCCCCTTGGTGCTGTAAATCAGCAACCATGCAACATCGACTTGAAAGTGTGGAGGCCAGTCTGGCAGCCAACAAGGACAGAATCAGGACTCTGCTGAACATCATCCATGACCTGGAGGCCAACCACACTCCTGCCCTTAGGTAAGTGGATGGGCGTGTGAGTGTGTGAGTGTGTGCGTGTGCGTGTGCGTGTGCGTGTGTGGGTGGGTGGGTGGGTGGGTGGGTGCGTGTGTGTTTGTGTGTGTGTATACACGTGTGCCACAATCATGGTGGTGAGGATAGAGGTGGTGAGGATAACGGTTTCTTTCTGTTCCGCTGAAAATGTAACACAATATTTGCTTTGTCATATAATATGCAGATTCAAATCTGCCCTGTTACATATTGAATTTACTGTTGAAACGTGCTCTCAGACATACAAATATTTTCAGAATGTCCAACGGTCTTGCTCCTGTCAAGTGACTCACCATTTGCACTGGCCTGAATTACAAAGAGGCTCCTTATGCACGACAACGTGAGCATCACTCCATATGCAAATATGACAATCTCAACAAAGCTAATGCAGTTATATATCTCTGGCTATATATCCTGGTGTGTGTATATATATATATATATATACAGTGAGACCTCAACTTACGAACTTAATTGGTTCCCAGACAGAGTGTGTAAGGTGAAAAGTGTGTATCTCAAAAAAAAAATCCTATAGGAAACCATTAAAATGGGAATAATCCGTTCCCGGGTTTCCTTAAAATATACTTTTCAACTAAATAAGCCTTAAAACTACACACAACATACCTTATTATATGTATAAGAAATGTGCTATTGGATTGTAATGAAAGAAATACACTGCATTGTATCATAAAGTCACTTTACATTTGTGATGGTCATTTATGGCTTGATGGAATGGCGTTGGAGGTCGAAGTCAAAGGGAATTGCTGTTTGGAAAGAGAGGCGCATTACATGACGAATGTAATTAAAGAAATAAACTGTGCTGTAAAATAATGTTTTATTTACCTTTTTGATGGTCGTTGATGGCTTATGGAAGGAGAGTCACCTTCCATAAGGACTGTTGGTAACTTAACCTCTGGTGCTGTTCGGTCGTGTGCTTCCGCCGAAGATCACTCCGCCAGCCGTGGTGGGTGTGTATTATAAGGTTTAATTTTCATAAATTTGACGTTTGTAAGACAAAAGGTTTGTAAATTGAGGTCTCACTGTATATATATAAAAAAATATAAATATAAAAAAATATATTAAAAAAAAATATATATATATATATATATATATTTTTTTTTATTTTTTTTTTTTACTGGATTAGAAACGTCATGGTGGTTAAAAGACGTGACACAGGATCGTGTCTTTTAAAATAAAAGCCGAAATGGAAAACATACAAAAAAATGATGCAATTTTAAAATGTCCAAGGAAAGTTTGGACCTCATATAGTACCATAGAGAGTAAGGCAATTATTGAAATTTTTATGCATGCTGTTTCAAAATTACTTTTGCAGTGGTTCTTAATTAAGACATGACTAAGCTTAAAAGGGGCTTCCAGCTATGTGTCTGTGCTAATCATTCTCATCCAAAATGCAAAATGGAGATCTATTGTCATATGTTATGACTGCAGTACTGGGGTCCTGTTTTAGACCAGAGTTTGTTTTACATTTGGTGTGATTTGTTTTTGTTGTTTTTCACTACCAACGGCACATAGATTAGATTAGATGAACCTTTATTTGTCTCACAGTGGAGAAATTTACATTTCACAACAGCAAAAACAAAATACAGGAGCTGCTGTGTAAAGGAGCTACTCACGCGGCGCTATCGTGAACTTCTAACGACATTTTTTTTTCATAAGGTGGTCCCAAATGAATGTTGTATACATATTTTTTATGTCTTTTATAGTCAGCAGTGCACCATAACCGGGCAGGACCTCAAAAACTGTTCCACTTGCCAAAAGTCAGCTTGCATTGTTTACAGGTTGGTGATGTTTCAATATGTTGCTGACAAAATTTGCTCTCAACCCCTTTCAGGGACAGTGCTTACTACAGTGGACATTTTAACATGAAAGGATTCAATCCAACAAATGAGTTGTTTATGGGATGTTTTTGAAAATATCGCACATGACCAATATAAAAGATTTGATTAAAATAGATTAGATTAAATTACACCCTCAAATTGGAACATTGCATCAGGTGGAGGCAATAGAATGTTAAATCATAATCCTCTGAGACAGCTATTCTGTTTGTGGAAAAGGAGTTTAAAAAAGGCTCGGAAATGTAAAATGCTGATCTATTGAAACAGAAAAAAATGCCTTGTGCTTTACAAAGCAAAGCATCAGCCAACCTCCATGATGATGAAGATGATGATTAACATGAAGATGAAGAGCCCGTCTATTTCTCTTGATCTCATCTATCTGAAAAATAAGATTTTGGAGGTTGAAGTTGTGTCATGGTCTTGTTATAAACGTACAACAGAAAATGTATGCAGTCGGAGTCAACTTTATCATTTTCTTTGTTGTGATAATTGTAAATTTATAGTCCCAACTGAAGGCCTGTTCCACACTGTCATAAAATGTTTTACTCTTTAAATGTGGCCTAAATTTTGTGATTAACCTATATCTGTTTTAACATGTTTTCTTTCTCTTCAGCGTGGAGTATGACTTCAGGCATCAGGAAAGGTGCTTCTTGGAGGTTCTTAATCAACACTCAGCAAGAAGAAATACTGCTAACCGTGTTTACCACTCTTGTGTGCTGAAATTCAGTCTGCTTGGAAAAGTGGTAAAAAATGTGAAGAAGTCAAAGAAGAAAAGTGAAAATCTCTATAAAGTTTTGTTAAAGTGGATGGCCAGGAAAATGGAGCAGGTTTAGACCTCTAAGACCTTGGTCATGGACACAAGATTGTGTGTGTAAGAATTTTATCATTTCATAATTAGCGTTGACAATACACTTTGCAACGGCGAATACAGTCTAGCGAGTATGAAAAATTAGCTCTTTTTACGAAAGGCCTTGGATGAAACTCATGTTTCTGAAACATAACAGTGTTATTGCCTAATTCAGTCGTTCATCTATTTATCGTTTTCTGTACCAATAGATTCTGAAGGCTCTGAAAATCCAATAGGTCAAGAGGCTTTGAAATATACTGAATACAGCATCTACTTCATTTGAAAGAAGTTTGAATTCTTCTGAAAAACAAAGCCACAACATTCTATTTCCAAATAACCCCTGAATGTAACCTTTTTGGAATAAGTTCTCCAGCATTGTGTCGGAAATGTTACTGAAATCTCCTTAAGACTTGCTTATTCTTTCTGAGATACTCAGTGAAGACAGGCGCCAAACCCAAAAAAAGTTACAGTGAGGAAGAGGGTAGCAGAGCAAAACAAGCATGAACTGATAAAGGGATCTCGGCTCTTGGATTTTATTATTATTGTTTTTTTTGTCAATGGAAGAAAAAAACTGTTGAGTTTTCCAGCTTCTTAGCAGATCCCCTCCCCCAAAAACCTGGATTATGACCCATGCAGCATATGTGGGCATAAGACATATTCCAGTTTGTAGCAGTGGATTTGGTTCATATTTGGCACTATGAAGATGAAGCGGTCGTATTGGAAAAAAACTTGATTTTCTAGTTTTTGTCCCAAAAAAAACAACTGTATCTTTGGGTTACACTGTGGCATGTCTGTGTCTGTACCTTGCTTTAGAGTAGGACAGATCTCAAATGTAAGTGGTTAAATCTCAAAATTGCACTTTACATTATTTGTCTAAAGTAATAGGAAGATAAGGCATGATCCCAATATGACAACAACAATTAAAAAAATCATGTCAGTTATTGTTGAAATTATTTTGTAATGCTTTTCATGTGCATGTCAGAATTGATTTTTGAGGCATATAAAGGAGAAGGAGGTTCATCCTTTCACTCCTCCTTTTATGGGAGTGCCACCGCCTGTTTGAGTCACAGGCGCAACTAATGAACCATTTTGGCAACAGAGAACCACTAGCAGTGTTCCCTGGAGACGACAAAGGACCAAGGAAGGCAAAGACAGGGCAGTTGGGGTTTACCGTCACTCCGCTTCCTAGGGTCAAATGTCCTCGAGCGGCGGCTTTGGAGGAGTAGTAATCCATGGGAGATGTGAGAGAACAGCTTCTCAGGGATGAAAATGTAAAAAAAAACAGACAATATGACAGATTTTTTCAGAGGGAGAAAGTGATTGTCTTGAGCCTTTGTGGTAGACTTTGAACTAGCTTAATTTTATGGGCTATATGAAGAATTCAATCAAAGATATTTGCATTCATTTTTTTTATTGTTGGGACTAGTTTGTTTTTCTACATCATGCACTCATTTGTGATACTGTATATGGGTTATAGTAGTAGAATATTGTGATGGTGATTTTGATTTGGATGTTTGCACAGAGCTATGAGCCGCAATCATCAACAGTATTTAAAAGATAAAATTGTTTTTCTCTACATTTAGTGAAATTATGTCATGTTTTACTTCTATGTAATAAAACTGAAATTCATTAACTTTAGTACAAAATTTGAATGTATTGAGAAGGACTTGGGTGGTTTTCATCAAAACCATCCGAGCACTTTCTGCACCCTCTTTGCTGTATTACACAATTCTACATGAAAGAGGAGAGGACCAAAGTATCCTTTCAACCGGTGGATCAGGGACGTCGAAGCTGTAGCATCCATTGACAAAAGGAGATTGTCTCACATCTCCTGTCCCATGTAATGCCGCTTCAATTCCAAGCCGCGACAGTTCCACATATGCTCCTTTCTTCTCATCGCGACCTCCTCAAGCCATGTATCCATCCAGCCTTTATATCTGCCTATACCCGAAAATGCCTGCCTGGTTTGAGGAAAAATATCAGCACTTTTGATCCTTGATTCCTTACTACCACCTTGCTAATTCACGACGATGTGGTTGCGATGTTAAAGGTGCCATGATTGCTGATAAGAGACCGCTTAGATGCTAAAACATCAAGCAACTCTGGCCAGCATCCTTGAAAGGCAGCAAATTCGCTTGTTAGTCACAAACGTCACCTCAGGCTCACTCACGTCTCACTCAACAGCGTGCAAGTGGATGACTGACAGTCAACACCGCTTGGAGCCTCTTTTAATTACTGTTGTTGGCTTATAATCAGCCATCGTTTGCAACCACAACAACATTACGAATCAATATAAGCAACTTTAATGAAGTGTGATTAACAGCAGCATGCTATAATACAGATATATGTCGTATAAAGTACTTTCAATTCAACTAATCCTAATATTTGGTGGGAGAGCGGTAATGTTAATTGGATATTGGACCATATTTTTTGTTGGGATTGCATCGCCGCATTATTAGGAATTCATCCAGCAGTGTAATTAATGCACCGATTGTCCTCATTTGAGTCACAGGTAAAATGGGGTCTTATACAAAACACCGACTGAGTACTCACTCGTGTCCAGCAGGTGGTGTCATTATATGAGATAAAATGGTAAGACCTGGACCGTTGAATAGTCACATACTCCCAACATAGTGTATAGACATGTTTTTTGCATGTAATATGTTCATACTATGATGTCATTCAAAACAAAGGCTCAACATCACAATTTTGCGTGTTTGTGTTCTTTGAAAAACACATTTATATCATCCATTATCCATTATTACCATCTTGTTAAGTGAAGATATAGCTCAATGTGTAATAAGTGTGTGTTGTAATACTACATGTCCAAACTTGGATTGGGAGCTCGATTTATTCCTCCATTAGAACAAACTGCAGGTTTATCCGACTATTCTTTATTCATGATTTTTCAAACATTACAACCATTTTTTTCAAAATATTTCAAATGCTCAAAAATATAAACATTGAATTCAAGTTAAATCAAAATACAATACAGGAAATAAATATGTCTATTTTTTTTCTCAAAAATATTCATAAAATGCCTTTTTTCCAAGTTGAAACAAGAGTGACTGATTAATCCATCCATCACTCCATTTTTCAATCCCCATATCCTGAGAAGGTTCTCGAGGAGTACTGGAGCCTATATCAGCCATTTTGGAGCATAAAACGGGGGATACCCTGAACCATTTGCCAGCCGATTGCAAGACACACAACCATTCACACTCACATTCATGCTTGGTTAACCTGCCATGCGTGTTTTTGCAATGTGGAAGACGGTACTTGTGCACTGTGAGGTCGACGCACTAATCCTTGGAGCACTGGGCCACCGTGACTGATTAATCCCAAATCATAAATGAGTATACCAGAGAGGGGCAGGAGGTGCATATCTGGCTGACTGCTATGCCATTCAACAAGCTAGAGAAAAAAATAATTCGGTTTAGTGTGAGGGTCAGAAACAGAAAGAAAAGGATGAAGGGAGGCCAGAGAAAGAGCACATAGACTGCATTTGGCTGTTATCAGCCATTATTTCCAATCCGGGAAGAAGTTTTCAAAGAAATGCTCAGTGAGTCATCCTTTTTTTTTGTTCATATGAATTAGAACGAGGAGAAACCAAATGTGCTATATGTATTATACTATTGTGATACTGCTAATATAACCACCCGTTAAGAGTCAAGCATGCTGTAAACTCCATAAAACAATATATAATTATGTTGCTGAGTTATGCACATGGTGGTTATATCTTGACAAGATGACCTCAGAAATAGATGGTCACTTCCTTGAGTGGAGGATGTGATCATGTTTTAATTGCTCTTTTTTACATTTAGACAACCACGCGATTTGCTTTTTGCTGTTGTGGGTTCTATTCATGTCGAAACAATCAGACTGAAAAACAAAATAAGATATGGACACTGCTTGAAAATGGCATGTTTTTGTCCACCTTGCCTACCAAGTCACGTTTTCACTAAGAGGCAACAAGGAAAATCTGTCCAGTGCTTGATTGTTTAATTTTTCACTTGATGGGAAGCAAACCTCTACTAGAGACACAATGGTTTGTATAAAAGCAATTGGAAATTAACATTTTCCATGACACTGTGCGTCCACTTTGTTAAAGGACCATTGTGCATTGCCTTCAATTTGTGGCGAAATAAGAGAGAAAAAGATTAAGTCAGTTACAATGAAAGCCCGTGGGGATCTGCTGAAACTCATTGAAAAATAGAAATACACCAAAAAACTGAGAATTGCATTATAGATCGATTGTGAGGGAATTGTTTCATTGTATAACCGGGTTACATTTTAATTTATTTTAACACTATTATATAATATTAATTAATTTGATGACATTTTGGCCATTGTATTTTACAGTAAACAAAATGTTGCATGTAAATGTGCAATGACAATATAATTAAATTTGATTACTTCTCATAGAAAATTTAAGTTACACAAAATAAAGTTCATTTATAACATTGTTTGTCCAGCTGCCGGGTTTCTCATTCCAAAAAGATCAGTATGACATGTCCGATGACAAAATGTACCCACTCAGTTATTTTAAAAGCATGGGATTGTATTGACCAATCTCTCCTTTTTTTTTTAGCTCCATCAATTCCACTCTGTTCCCGGTGGAATGTTATTTTTATATATATATATATATATATATATATATATATATATATATATATATATATATATATATATATATATATATATATATATATATATACAGTAAAGTCTCGTTATATCGATATTCAAGGGAGTCCGAAAAAATATCGATATAACCGGGACTATCGATATATCCGACCCTGTTTGCATGTAATTTTCTCCGTGCGTGCATAGAAATAGTATCGATATAACCGGGACTATCGATATATCCGACCCTGTTTGCATGTAATTTTCTCCGTGCGTGCATAGAAATAGTATCGATATAACCGGGACTATCGATATATCCGATATCGATATAACGAGACTTTACTGTATTTATAGATATTTTTTTTTTTTGCAATAATTATTCCACTTATAGAGCATTTGTGGCACTTCCAATGATAAGTAAAAGTTGTATTTTTTTCCCCCCCTCAACAGGGACTTGTTGACCTCGGAGAGTCCCGTCAGGGGAAAATTAAGAGGAAAAAAGTGCCCGTGCCTGGGAAGACTTTTCCATTCTCAAACTTATGAACTGCACACACACACGCACGCACACACACACACACACACACACACACACACACACACACACACACACACGAGTCAGCGACTCCAAAGCTTCCGCGTTGTTTCATTGACTCAGCGGAGGAGAGCATCATGATTTCTACAGCTCTCCACTGGTTCATTCTGGTGTCATTGATCATCTTAACTGTTGGTGGAAACGTGTTGGTATGTTTGGCCGTGGGCCTCAGCCGCCGACTGTGGCGCATCGCTAACTGCTTTGTGGTGTCACTGGCGGTGACAGATCTCCTGATAGGCCTGCTGGTGCTGCCCTTTTCTGCAACTCTAGAGTTACGCAGTGGGAGGTGGCCCCTCGGAGGCACCATGTGTAACATCTATGTCTCGTTGGATGTCATGCTGTGTGCTGCCTCCATCCTGAGCCTCTTGGCCATCAGCGTGGACCGATACCTTGCCATTTCAGCACCCCTCAGTTATTCCTTGAGAATCACTCCGACGAGGGTGACACTGGCCATCGTCGGCATCTGGGCTTTGTCACTGGCAGTGTCTTTTGTGCCCATTCACCTCGGCTGGAACACGGTCGACTACAGGGTGCAGCACTCGGACTGGCACATGGGGCAAGACAACATGGAGGGACGCTACTGCCAGTTTGAATGGAATAACAACTACATTATTTTGTATGTCTTGTGCGCATTTTACCTTCCTCTGATAATTATGTGCTCCATGTACCTGTGCATCTTCAGAGTGGCACGCCAACAGGTGAGTAATTGGGGAGCTTGAATGGGTTCCTTAAAATCCAGTGGCCCAAAGTTACGGTTGTCGTGCAATTTATGTCTGGACAACTTATAACAACGAAAACAAAATATTTTTTAAATGGTTGGAATGTCATAGGGTAAATCTGATCAACCTGAATTTAATGATCATTGTAATATGTGACTTAAGCCATTTTTAAAACAAAAAAATAATCATTGTTTCCTTCTCCTGCTTAGGTTTGCCTTATAGTGTGAGGAAAAAAATGAAGACACCACATTACAATTATAAATTTCTCAGATTATTTGACTGGATTGATGTTACTGTTTTAGTCTACAAACCATATTGTCATTTAGAGCAGTAATTCCCAAATTTTACTGTGCCAGGGCACATATTTTAAGTTTGAAAACCTCATGGCACACCACCAAACAAAACTATATTGAATAAATCCTAAGGTGTCAACATTGTAGGTCCTCAAAATATCAAGAGTGGCCTCTGGAAAGATGATCAAAGGAAATCTTGAAAAACTCTTCTTGTTTTTGTCTTGTGTAGCTAGTGAGCATACAGTTTGTTCAGTGCTGTGTACAAAAAATCGGCCTCTGCCAACTATTGGATTGTTATAAGACATCAAAAGAAAATAGAAGTATTGCTCCATTGTCTGCAGATGTTATACTATCCTGAAAATGTAGGTAGCCATTTGCTTCCTGGTTACCTTATTTAAATATATATATATATATATATATATATATATTGTATGTGTGTATTCCTGAAAAAATGATCTCTCACCCTTTCAGTATGATCATACCAGTTGGAATTGCATTTGTAACTAAATTGGAATTTTCATTGATTTTTCTCAGGTGCAACGAATCCGTGCGGCCACTCCATCGTTCGTCCGAATGGCATCAACTGCGGCCACGGCCAAAGAGCACAAAGCTACTGTAACACTGGCCGCTGTGCTGGGGGCTTTCATTATCTGCTGGTTCCCATATTTCACCTTCTTCACCCGAACGGGACTCAAAGAACAGATGAACCCCCCGACAACACTTCACTCCGTCTTCCTGTGGCTAGGCTACTTTAACTCATTCCTGAATCCCATCCTCTATCCCGCTTTGAACAGAGACTTTAGAAAATCTTACGCGGAACTGCTCTTCTGTAGGGGATCATCACGCAGAAAATTGCAAGGACACAAAACATCGACCCTCTCAAATGGAAAAAGGCATTCCAGATTGTCTAACGACACAGTTAAAGAAACTGAGATGAGGAACTTAAATGGCGAGAAAATGGTACCCAATGATTCTCCACTTCGCTGCCCACAGCTTCATATTTGCTAAACTGTTTCTGTTCTGATTTTGGTTTGGTTTCGATTACATTTGGTGTTATAAGATCATGTCTTTTTTTAATTTTTTTTTGTCACCATCTGTTCTCGTTATCCAGGTCACATTTATCAGCCAATCAGATTCCTCAAACCTTCGGGTCTTGTCCAGGTGTTTCTTGTTGTCTCGTCACTTTGCTTGTATTTAGTTCCCGGGTTTCTGTTGAAGTCATTGGCAGGTCATTGTGTTCCTGTCGTGTTGTTTTGATCCTGTCAGTGCATTTCTTCATTGTTTGCTGATTTTGTTTCATGACTGTGTTTTTGCTTTTTTTTTTGTGCATCAGTGTGTGTGTGTGTGTGTGTGTGTGTGTGTGTGTGTGTGTGTGTGTGTGTGTGTGTGTGTGTGTGTGTGTGTGTGTGTGTGTGTGTGTGTGTGTGTGTGTGTGCGCGCGCGCGCGTCTGTGTGTGTGTGTGTGTGCGTGCGAGCGTGTGTGTGTGTGTGTGTGTGGAGGAGTTTAAGTACCTGGGAGCCTTGTTCATGAATGAGGGTACGAGGTAGTGAGAGATCGACAGACGGATCGGCGCGGACCTGGTGAACTCTCAATTTACCGGTCGATGTTCGTCCCAACCCTCATCTATGGTCACGAGTTATGGGTCGTGACCAAAAGAACGAACCGAAATAAGCTTTCTCCATAGGGTGTCCGGGCTCTCACTTAGAGATCAGGTGAGAAGCTCGATCATCCAGGAAGGGCTCAGAGTCGAGCCACTTCTCCTCCACTTTGAGCGGAGCCAGATGAGGTGGCTCGACATCTGATTGGGATACCTCTTGGACGCCTTCCTGGTGAGGGGTTCCCGAAATGCCCCACTGACAGAAGACCCCGGGGACGATTCAGGACACGCTGGAGAGACTAGGTCACCCACTTGGCCTGGGAATGCCTCAGCATCCGCCAGGAAGAGCTGGAAGAAGTGGCTCGGGAGAAGGAAGTCTGGGCTTCCCTATTGAAGCTACTGCCCCCACCACATGACCTCGGATAAGAGGTAGCTAATGTGTGTGTGTGTGTGTGCGTGTGCGCGTGTGCGTGTGTGCGCGCGCTGTGTGTGCGCGCGTGTGTGCGCGTGTATGTGTGTGTGTTTAGCTGTTCATTTTTTAATTACTTTGTGATGCATTTTGTTAAGTCCGCTTTGCTTCTCCTGACTGCCCGCTTGTTGGTCATCATCACACCTGAAAGATCCTTGTCTATTTTCTGCTCTCTCAACCAAATATATTTGTCCATCCATTGATATACTGCTTTTTTTATTCTTTGCATAAACCAGTCCCAAATAATTGTGGCAAAAGGCAACAAATGACGTCCATAGAACAAATGGAGACAGAAAGCATGCAATTCATACAACATTGACACTGTTGCTCAATAGGATTTGAACCCAGGCTATATGTGAACAAGTCAATTGGAATACATTTTTGAATGTACTGTATTGTAAAATCTTCCAGGAGGACCACAATATCCAATTTGGGTCTCATGCTCAAAGCAATTTGCAACATGGCAGTTAAAAGTGCAGCAGCAATAGGAAAGACAACTGGAATTACGTAATTAATAAATGTATTTGTTCGCCAAGCGGGCTATACTTGGAGACAGGAGCAGTTCAAAGTTTGCAATTTTGATCTTCTCTTTCCTCAACTCTGCCAGTGAAAGTTAATGTGTGACCAACAAGTTGTTTTTGTGTGTGGTATTCAAGAGCCTGACTTCAGAAAGTCACAATGAATGACTGAAGGCATTGGCTGCATATTATAAGTAGTGAAAGATTTCAGTATTTATTCAACACCATTGTGAATGAGTGATGAATCAAGGAGGATTCCGCTCTTATGAATCTCTAATTGCCTATGATTACAGTTTAACATAATGTGACCACAGACATATTGGGCGAAAAAAATATTTCAATAAAATACTAAGTATACTTTCACGGAAATATTTAAGTCTCAAATCCTGACTAGAACTGCACATTATTAGATCCTGAGTTAACATTGACGATTATGACTACTGTATTTCCATATACGAACTGTATTGTATTGTCTGTATGTACAGAAGACGAAATAAAATTAATTAAATAATCAAGATGTTTGATCGTCGATCTGTCCGCTAGATGGCAATAACAGATGGTGAGTAAAAGATTTTCGTTTGTCTCTTCCAGCCATGATTGAATGCTTTTGCAAAACAATCGTTTTCAATGAAGAACGAAAATTGCAAAGGTTTTGTTTATAGGGCAGGGAGTTATTACTTTTTTCTGAGAAAAATATTGCTGATTGGCAAACGTTTTCTAGCACAAAGACCAATGGGAAAATAAATTGTCAACAAAGATATTTTAAGTAAAAAAGGTGAATAATAGTAATAATAATAACAGTAATCGTAATAAAAATAATAATAAGTTTAAAGTGTCCTTGAGAGTTTTGAAAGGCGCTTAGAAATTAAATTTATTATTATTTATTATTATTATTATTAGTAGTAGTAGTAGTTTTATTATTATTAGTAGTAGTAGTAGTAGTATTAGTATTATGATTGTTCTTCTTCTTCTTCTTCTTCTTCTTCTTCTTCTTATTATTATTATTATTATTATTATTATTATTATTATTATTAGTGTTAGTCAAACATTAGCATATTTCACAGTAAAGCTGACTTTGACTTTAATAGTATAATTAATAATAACAATAATAATAACTAATATAAATATAACAGAAGAAATATTGCTGATTGGCAAACATTTCCTGGAACAAAGACCAATGGGAAAATAAACAGTCAACAAAAATATTTTTAATTAAAAAAATGTGAATAATAATAATAATAATACATTTCATTTATAAGCACCTTTAAAAACTCAAGAACACTTTACAGTCACAGGTTATGTTTCTACTGTATTCCATTTTATAAAATAGTTGAATCTTCATACCACCTTTGTGAGTTTGTGTTTATGCAGTGCAAATGGTATTCTCGTGTGGAAATACATTCAAACATTATGCAACCATATTTATAGTAGGCGTATTTGTGGAGGTGGTGAGGATGAGAAAAGAAATGTTCTTAATTTCTCTCTTGGTAGCAAAAGTAACGTGTACATCCTGCCCTAGTGTTTTTGAAAAACAGTTGACACTCATGTTTGTGGAGCCCAAGCAAAACAACCATGACTGCAATTGGCAAGGATAATTCTAATTCTGCATTAATGTCGATCAGAAAGACAAAATGTGGGCCAGCAAGGTCCCAATATGAAAATTAATTACCAGTTATTTTAAACTATGCATGTTTCTGAAAAGAAATTCATCCAGCGCAATATGAAATGCATAATACTGTATTCCATTCACAAAGCCTACCAAAGAAGTGTGTGCCGAGAAATTCCTTTGTTTTCGGCCATATTATCAATGGCTCATTTGTAGGCATTGCTGGTGCGCAACTTTCCCCAGCCCCCAAAAAATAAAACAACAACAATAACAAAATCACCGTAGTGGCTATCTTAGATCGTTAAATAAAAACAGTTTATAGTACAAAGAGGAAAGAAATACAGTGAATGTCACTGAAGATTGCTTAGTTGATGGGAGGGAGAGAGGAAGATTAAGGGAGTGGGAGAAAGTGGGGAGAGAGGGAAGGGGGACTCTCTCCTGTCTCCATAAGCAACCTGCAAGATTACATAACTTGTTTTGGAATCACTCCCATAGAACAGACTGTGTTTAGGCTCACTTCAGCTTCACACTTAAAGTCGCAACTTTCGGAACACCTACACAATCGAATGGCTTTGAGTACAAGAAAGAAAATAACGTCCATTAAAAATGTTGTAATCATATGCTCAGTTTGTTTTGAACACGGTTGACACTGGTGTTTCTTTTTACAGGGCTTTGTTCAGCTGTTGATATAGTACGTATATGTCCAACTTCTTGATGTTGATGTTTTCCATATGTCATTCCATTGATCTCAACTGCCTTCTTGGGTTACTTTGTCATGCAGCGCCACATTATTCCAGACTGCCTTGTAATTCTGCATGTTGAAATCCCTCAACATTAACTTGAATATGTGTAACCTTATGGATACCCGATATTAAAAAACAGACCTTTAAGATTGGACATGACCAAATGGAGGCACGAAGCTCAGATGTAAGAGTGGAGTAGGCGGGAGCATGTTGTGGTAGTGGGGGTGGTTAAATGCTGTTGGCACTCTCAAGTCCGAATGTGTGACATGCACCATAGGAGAGCTCTTCCACACACCTCTATCCACGCTCATCTGAGCTCCGCGCTACAGTTCAAATAGCCTGAGGATAAATGGGTACCCCAGGAGAGGAAACATGTGATGAATCTGCAAGAATGTGACTGGAATGGATTTGTTTCCCTTCCTTAGAGAAGAACTGATAGAACTTTCGATCCCTGGCGAGCTGCTGGGGCCATTAAGGTTTCAGTTATTTTGTTTTCATTATTTCTTCTGAGGAGGTGGATATTTGTATTTTCCTTTTTTTACTCTCTCTGCAGTGTTTTTGGACTTCATGGATGCAATTTTCATAGATGAAAGAAAAAGGAATTGCAACATTCTTGAGTGCATTTGCAAATCGTGTTTCGTTTGGATTGTCCTGAAACGACTACTGAACTAGATTCTTCTCCTGCACATACCTTGAAATATTCACTTTAAAAAAGGCTGCGCCTGTCCAAATCCTTTTTGGGGTACAGTGGAGGAAGCGGGTCTTTTCCAGGCAATCCTCAAGCCCATCGGAGTTTATCCAAAAATGGCTGGATGCGTCACTCGCTGTCGACAGGGGGTGCTAAAGTTGATCCAGTCTGTTCAGAGATTGCTTTCAGGAAGCCTTATAAAAGGTACTGCGACTCTTTTGGACTTTTTACTGGATATAATGCAAAGATTATCCCTTTCAATATAATATTCATTTGTTGACATCACTAGGTCAAAGGCTTGTAGGGAGGAAATTATATTGAATTGTGTAATGTAGATGAAGAACATTAAGAGATAACCACCAAGGTTTAATCCAGTTTGTGATGCTTGTGTGACGTGAATAGCAGAATTTGGATTGCAGATTCAGACAAGGCAGGGTAGTAGAAAAGAAATTGTCTCCGTGAATAAAAATGTCAAACAAAATTACCCAACAGACGGTCAAGCACAAAAACAAAGCCGAGTTAGACGTAAGACGTAAGTGGCTGCCTTTCCAGCAGCTCATGTATTTTGGTTTTCTACTTTCATTCCTTTCATCACTTTGCTGCTGTGAAATGTAAATTTCTCCACTGTGAGACTAATAAAGACATATCCAATCCAATCCAAGCCACACTAAACGTTGTGACAAAATAAAATATCAAAGCAAATGACCTCATAAAGGAGCTAAACACAGTCTCAAGAACCGCTTGATTTTCGAAATTAAAAGCAAATGAATTGTACCAATAAATCTGTCAAGAGTCCAACTTTTTTGTACCTAAAAGATTTATATATTGCACAAGCAATTCTAAATATTTTAATATTGTGATTGTGAAGTTACAAAGAGTTTCCGAGGACATCACAATTGTTTTTAACATTTGCAATATAACAAACCAAAAAAATAATGTACCAGTAATATAAAAGGTGTGACAAGTAAGACAACTGATGCTAAGCTTTCACAGGTGCAGAGGTGTATTGTCTATTGTCCTGTTCCATCTTAAACATCTTTGAACAATTCCCCCGTGATCATCTTTTAGTGTAAGCCTCAGCATTTCTATACTAGAATATGCATGGAGGAAAACATGAATAAATAGCTCATGCAAATGTAGTTTCATGCACGCAAATGTCAGGAAAACTATAAAATGTAAAGACTCATCTCCCACACATCAAGTTTATCTCTTTTTTTTCCCCCCTTGGGCCATTCCACATGCTGAACATGCACAGTGATGTGAACCATGAAACTCCGCTTAGTCACTTTTAAATTGCTCCACTTGCAAATGCCGCGGCTTCCATATTCACCTTCATCATTTAATCATCCACGGCTAAAAAGAGCTGAGCTGAGGGAGATTGTCTCACTGTTCGACTGCGCATCGTGACCCTGAAAGCCTCATATCTATTTTACACTCCCGGTTCAATGTTGCTCTGTTTGTGGGTGGGCTACAATGAAACTGTTGAAAAAAAGTGTTGCAGTGAATACACTATACAGTGAGACCTCAGCTTACGAACACCGTACCTCACGAACTTTTCGGTTTACGAACGTCAAATGTATGAAAATTAAAGCTTGAAATACGCACTACTTTTCGCAATACACACCCACCACGGCTGGCGGAGTGATCTTCGGATCTGGCGGAGTGATCTTCGGATCTTCGGCGGAAGCAAACGACCGAACAGCGCTCCAGCCGGCGCACCTTTCCACACCCCCTCTCTTTGAATTCACACGTCGATCGCCTCCGAGGATCTTTTTGCAGATACAGTAAAGTCTCGTTATATCGATATCGGATATATCGATAGTCCCGGTTATATCGATACTATTTCTATGCACGCACGGAGAAAATTACATGCAAACAGGGTCGGATATATCGATAGTCCCGGTTATATCGATATTTTTTCGGACTCCCTTGAATATCGATATAACGAGACTTTACTGTAATTTTACTATTAGGAAATGAATGCAAGATGATCCCCTAATAATCACCGTCGAGGAGAAGAAGGATATCATTGAAAAACGCGAACGAGGTGTGCGTTTGTGGCGTCACATGTGCACACCGCTGCTGTCATGTGAATCTCACCCTGACACATCTCTCACGCTGTGTGTCACTTCCCTGAGAGTAACTTTCTACGACCATTCTAAAAATAAAGAGCCCGGTACCGTTCACCATTGCTACCATCCTTCGCCTAAAAGCTTTACACAAAGGCATTATTTAGTCGATGCTTTCACATGACTAATGACACCGAAATTGTCACGTGCGAGTTGACAGCTGGGGCGGGGCCGCCGCTCGCGACCTCCGCCAGCCGAAGAAGACACTTCAATTTCATTTCATTTTAACGAGTCGCTGTCACCTCACCAGTGACATGATTGCGACGCTTGTGCTGGCAAGTCCAACAGTTTGCTTTGCCGGAGGTGATTGTTAGGCGCGATCGCGTAAGTTTGGTGTTTTCCGGGATCGCAAATGTGCGTGGTGTGTGTGTTGATCCCCTCATCACCGATACTGGGACATTTCAACGAGTCGATGTCACCTCACTAGTGACATGATTACGACGCCTCGCTGTGTCTTGTGCTGGCAAGTTCAAGAGTTTGCTTTGCCGAGGTGATTGTTAGCAGTGATGGCGTAAGCGTCTTCATTAAGTTCATATATATATATATATATATATGTAACGGAGTTGTGCACTTAGATTATTAAATTATGAAGGAAGTGACGCAACGGCGCACAGTGTGGCACTATGTCCCGCCCATAGTTTCCAGAACAATCTCGAGGAGATTCAGGGTGAGTCGCAATTTTCTGTTGGTCTCGATTAACGCGCATTTTCATGACAATATCTTATTTTGTTTCCCCTTTTGTACTGTCTAGTGTTATCTAATTAGTTCCCTTATTCATTTCGAGTCCAGATTACTTTTTGTGTCATTATTTACTTCACGTTTTGTCGAGTGGAACTTTGGAGCGCATGTGCTTCATAGTGCTTTTCTATTGCGCAGTTAATCACAAGACGAAACCCATGCGACTTCACCCATCCCTTCTGCCATACTGTGTTGCAGGTAATAATTGTTTCATTTCGTTTTTATTGAACAATATTTAGTTTCTTGTGTCGTGTTTCATTTGCCCGTGAGTGTCCGTGGCGGGTTGAACTGCGCGCCAGCCATTACAAGCGCACCGCGTGTTCTGCCGAGTCTCCGCCCATGATGCGTTCAGGGACATCTTGTAAATAACAGTGAACTTGTGTTGTATTCTCTTTTTCTGTAAATAACCACTATACGATCACACGTTGTTAATTCTGTTTTGTTATCTACAATGTTTTGCATTTGAGAACAATCTCGAGGAGATTCAGGTTAATCACAAGACGAAACCCATGCGACTTCACCCATCCCTTCTGCCATACTGTGTTGCAGAAATAAAAGAAATAAAAATACACATCCACGCGTCTTGTCTTCATTAATACGGCAGCATCGTGGAGATGAAGATAGTCACTGTTGTGACACCCGTCACATTGGTGCCGTGACCCGGCGATCACAAGTGACTCTCCACTTCGGACCGGGACCGCGATGCTGCACAGTGTCTTCATCACATCACTCGGTGGACGGTGTGTCGACCCCGTTCTTTAAATTGTGTGTTGATTGTCTGAGCTGCTGTTTTGCAATTGTTGTGCTTCTTTTTTTTCCTGTAAGTTTTTTTTGTGAAGTTTGAGAATGAGCTCCTTCCAAGGGACATTTAGCACACCTTTTAATAAGTGTATTGGTAGAGGTAGAGGCATCCCGACCATGTTACAGGTGTGGAGTCCCATCCAGAGTGATGTAGTAGAGGGGAATGGGCAGGTTCTAGCTGAGGCCACTTATGTTAGTGGGGACAGAGTTCCTTCCCAGACCCAGTGTAGTACATCTCAGACGAGCGCACAGACTCCTGACACACCAGTGACAGATCCCTTACCCCAGTCACCTGACGTAGTTGGTCAGATGAGTGACATAATTAGACACATTGGCCAGCAGCTGGCAGACAGCATTGTTGCACATCTCAGCCCAACACATAACGTCCCCATGCATAACACCTCATTCCTACATGACACGCCCATTGACACAACAACACAAAGTCTTGACTCATCACAGGTTCTGATACTACCGCACAGGAAAGTTCGCGAACCCCCGACTTTCAAGGGTGACCACACTGATCAAATGAATGTAGATGAGTGGGAAGACCTAATTAGGAACTACATAAGGAGAGCAAAAGTAGCTCCTGAGCATCAGGCAGAGGAAATCCTCATGAACATCAGCGGTAGAGCTAAAGATGTTGTCAAGGTTAGCACAAGAAACAGTGGAGTTGATGTAACCCAGAACCCAAATGCCATCTATAGCCTTCTTCGCAAGCATTTTTCTACTGCCCCTTGTTCACCTCTCCGTCTAGCAGACTTTTACACCACGCTGCCCAGGGATAAGGAGGCCCCATATGACTACTGGTTGAGGCTTAACAATGCAGCTGAAGTTGCCACCAATCGTTTCAAAGAACAGGGCAGAGATTTCGACTGTTCTTCCCTCGACGTAACACGGATGTTTATTAAAAATTGTCCATCCAAAGATCTTTCCATGACATTTAGGTCAAAAACAGTGGATAAATGGTCGGCAGTTGAGGTCCAAGCCATCCTGGATGAGTACCAGACAGAAATGAGTCCCAGGACTGCCACTCCAGCTGCGGCGAACAGTCAACCCATTCATGTAAATAAAAGTGAAATGCTTCAGAATACAGCATGTCAGGACAACGATAAAATATCCCACTCAGCCAGGCCACCCGATTCCGCAAATCTTGAGCGTGTCATTTCCATGCTGGAAAGAGTTTTGCTGCAAGGAGCTAACAATCCCTCTGCCTCTGGTAGACGCAAGTCAAGGCTTCCAATGGTGGACGGTTTGAATAAGCTACCATGTGCTGTCTGTGCTAGCGCTGACCATTCTGCGCTTATTCACTGCCGCGAAAAGAGACTTTGTTTTCTGTGCTTTTCACCCGATCACTCCAGACGCAACTGCCCCACACAAGTGCAGCCCACAAGATCACTACTGTCGGGAAACTAATGTCTCCGCATCCAAGGGAGTATGATGCGGATGAAGTTCATGACCCTCCCAACAGTTCGACAGATGATCTTGATTCGATATTAGAGTCCCTCACTTCCAGTGTCCCCACGGAGAAGACTGTTATCTTCCAAGGCACACACAAGGTCCTGAAGTCAGATAGCTTGTTCTACACCACTGCCACTGTCGCAGGCATTTCCCTGACCGCAATGATTGACAGCGGCTCTACTGGTTGCACATTGAGTGAGTCGGCTATGGCACGATTGTTAGTGTGCAACCCTAACATCAAACGTTACTCTGCAGATGACGTTGTCATTGTAGGATGTGGTGGTCATCAGGTGACGCCTTCGGCCATATGCGATTTGGAAATAGTCGTGTACAATTGCAAGCTAGCTGTGCCCATGTTTGTGGTGCCTGGACAAACCGACGACATAATTCTTGGCAGCAATGCCATTAAGAAAATCCTTCACCTGATGCGGAAGACTGAAGGCTATTGGCGGCTCATGTCAGAGCCCGGTAGTTCGATTAATGATGACTCCCACCACTTTTTCTCACTGCTTTCCAACACAGAGAAATGGAGGGGTGGAACGATTCCTGACAAAGTTGGCACGCTGAAGTTGCAGCAATGTGTGATGTTGCAACCAGAGAGTGAACATCTTGTTTGGGCTAAGCTTCCCGCCTGCGCACCAATGTCAGTTGGCAGCACGGTCATAGTTGAACCAACTCAAGCAAGGTGCAGATCCAGGAAGATTCTGGTTGGCCGGATTATCACACCGATGTGGGGCGATGGATGGCTCCCAGTGAGGGTCATCAACCCCTCGACTGAAAAAGTGGTGTTGAGAAGAAACACAAAGCTGGCAGATGTATTTCCCTGCATTGCGACAGAAGACTTGTCTGAACCTGACAACATCCAAATTATGTCCCAATCTGTTCAGAATGCCACCGCAAAGCCAAGGTCCAAAGAAGACATCAAAATAGCACTGGACAAGCTTGGACTACATGATCTGGACTTGGATGCATGTGCTGTCTCCGATACGTGGAGGGACAGACTTTTCCAACTCATTGAGAGATATGAAGCAGTATTTTCACGGAACAGGATGGACTGTGGAGAGGCCTCTGAATTTGTGCACAAGATACACCTCGTGGATGAGAGACCATTCCGCCTACCTTATCGAAGAGTGCCACCAAGTCAATATGAAAAGCTGAGAATGAC
Source organism: Hippocampus bargibanti (assembly GCF_051943395.1). NCBI lineage: Eukaryota > Metazoa > Chordata > Actinopteri > Syngnathiformes > Syngnathidae > Hippocampus > Hippocampus bargibanti. The sequence goes on along the minus strand of NC_142749.1, from coordinate 7,870,775 downwards.
TCTCAATGAGATGGAAGAAAAAGGCATTATTCGGAAATCCACGAGTGAATATGCATCTCCATTGGTCTTAGTGTGGAAGAAGAATGGGGAGTTGCGCATCTGCACGGATTTCAGATGGCTAAATGCGAGGACACAGCGCGATGCTCACCCATTGCCCCATCAGGCTGACGCTCTTGCCGCACTTGGAGGAAATGTCTTCTTCTCCACCATGGACCTCACCTCGGGATTTTATAATGTGCCCCTGTTTGAGGACCATAAGAAGTACACCGCCTTCTCGTCCCCATTTGGCCTACATGAATATAACCGGATGCCACGAGGCCTTTCGAACAGCCCGGCTACATTCATGCGGATGATGTTTTCCATTTTCGGGGACAAGAACTTTACCAGCCTCCTGTGCTATCTTGACGATCTCATGGTCTTTGGTCCGACAGAAGAGATTGCGCTTGAGCGATTGGAGATGGTTTTCTCCCGCTTGAAGAACCATAATCTGAGGCTTGCTCCGAAGAAGTGTCACTTTCTTCGGAGATCTGTGAAGTTCCTTGGCCATGTTGTCTCAGAGTCAGGGTTACGGACAGACCCTGAAAAGGTGGAAGCGATAAACAGTGTACAGGTACCAGACCTAATGGACAGTGATGGCCTCACTCCCTCGCAGAAGAAAATTAGATCTTTCTTGGGAATGGTGTTGTATTATCAGCACTTCATTGAGGACTGCTCCATCAAGGCTAAGCCCCTTTTCAAGCTCCTTTCAGGCCAGAAAACCCGTGGTAAGGCCAGACGCAGGTCGAAACCCACATCGGATGCATCAAGTCATGTGAAGTTGACACCGGCGGACTGGACCACTGAATGTCAAACTGCCTTCGAGACTCTGAAGCACGATCTGTCAAACAGTGTAACGTTGGCCCACCCTGACTTTGAGAAACCTTTCATCCTTGCAGTCGATGCATCGTTTGACGGCATTGGAGCTGTCCTCTCCCACCTTCAGCCTGATGACAAGGTTGCGAGACCAGTGGCATTTGCGAGTAAAACGCTGTCACGAGCCCAATTGAACTACCCTGCACATCTGTCAAGGCTTGCGAGGTGGTGATGGCGGGTTCGGATCCCATAAAGCAGGCAGGAGGGAGCAGGAGGTTGTTTGACAAATTGTATTAAAATAAAGGTCAGCAGTAACAAAATGTAAAACATCAAAATGATCTGAATGGAAAAAATACAAAGTAGCAAAAGAAAACCAAGTGTAAAAGTCCGCCAAGGTTAAACAAACACGTACACGATGCATGCTGCAAACAAGCAGCAAACAAACAATGAATCGGCACCGGATGATCGTGCCCGGTGTCCTTTTAAGTGTCATTGATTATAACGACCAGCACCTGCGAGGCTGCCGGCAGGGCTGACGTCGCTACCCGCTGGTCGCCAATCTGATCGGGACGACCAGCACCTGTGCAGGTGCAGGCGGGGCCGACAGCGCCCCCCGTTGGTCGCCAACCAGATCATGACAGTACCCCCCCTTCAAGGGGCTGCTTCCAGAAGTCCCAACAGTCTCCCAAAAGGTCCACTCGCCAGGGAACGGTCGGTGGAGAGGGCAACCGCTGCCTCTCCAGCATACGACGGGTGGCGGCCTGATGGGAACGGGACTCGGCCTGGGGTGGACGAAGACGCGGCACGGATCGTCGTGGGCGTGAGTGCGATCCCTCTCGCACGTTCACGCGACGGCGCATGGCTCTGCGTGGACGTCGAACTGCCAGGCGCAGAATGGCACCCCGTACGGCCGTATGGGACCAGGTCTCGGTCGGACGCCAACGTGGGCGTGAACTGCCCGGCTCCGGGGGAACGAGACGGGTCCAGAGCCGCTCCGGGATCCAGCGGTGAGTGGGGTCTCGGACTGACGTTGACGCGGACGTTGCACGGCTCGTCGTGGATGAGACTCAATTCGTCATGCACGACGACAGCGTGGCTGGACGTGGGCGTGCAATGCCAGTCACCCAGTGTCACCCTGGACGGCAACCTGGAAGGAGGTCTCGGCCGGACGTTTACGTGGACGTTGCGGCTCGTCGAGTGACGCAATTCAAACGTGACGAGGCTTGCGCTAACGTGGACGTAGCATTGCCAGGCACAGGGTGGAAATGAGACGGGTCCGATGTACCTGCGGGATCCGATAGTTGGCCGATTCATTCTGTCAAGGTTTGCGAGGTGGTGATGGCGGGTTCGGATCCCATAAAGCAGGCAGGAGGGAGCAGGAGGTTGTTTGACAAATTGTATTAAAATAAAGGTCAGCAGTAACAAAATGTAAAACATCAAAATGATCTGAATGGAAAAAATACAAAGTAGCAAAAGAAAACCAAGTGTAAAAGTCCGCCAAGGTTAAACAAACACGTACACGATGCATGCTGCAAACAAGCAGCAAACAAACAATGAATCGGCACCGGATGATCGTGCCCGGTGTCCTTTTAAGTGTCATTGATTATAACGACCAGCACCTGCGAGGCTGCCGGCAGGGCTGACGTCGCTACCCGCTGGTCGCCAATCTGATCGGGACGACCAGCACCTGTGCAGGTGCAGGCGGGGCCGACAGCGCCCCCCGTTGGTCGCCAACCAGATCATGACAACATCGGCTCGAATTTCTTGCTTTAAAGTGGGCCGTATGTGACAAGTTTTCCCACTGGCTAAAAGGCAGACATTTTACTGCATGGTCTGACAACAACCCCTTGACATATATCCTGACGAAGCCCAAACTAGATGCCTGCGAGCAGAGGTGGGTGTCGAAGCTGGCAGCATATGACTTTGACTTGAAGTACGTCCCAGGGCCCAAGAACATAGTGGCTGATGCACTGAGTCGAGAACCCTTCGTTCAGTCTTGCGTGAGCCATCGCCTGGTGAAAGAACCCTACAAATACCTACTCAATGGAGTCCAAGGGGTCGTGAATGAGACTGTACAGGATGCTTTCCGTTTCACCACCAACTGTCAGGCTGTCCACATGGCTGGTGATCATGATGGAGAAGTTCCCCAGGGAGAAGCTCCTGATCAGTCTTCTGGAAGTGCAATTGATGCGCAGGAGGTGTCTGCAGTTTTAGACGTCCATCAGACTGGCGGGACCTCTCGACTCCCTGGAGCAACCCCATTGTCACTACAGCTACCTGAAGAAGACCCTTCCATTGTCATTCCCCATAGTCAGTTACGTGACCTGCAGCACCAAGATTCAACAGTCAGCCGAGTCATGTTCTATGTGCAGCGACATATGAGACCTACCAAACATGAAAGAGCAGCTGAGACGAGCTGTGTTCTTTTGTTGCTGAGGCACTGGAAGAAGCTGAAAGTTCGTGACGGGACTCTTTACAGAGTAAGGAAAGATCGCCACATGAACAGAAGAGTCTTTCAGTTCGTCATACCAGGGTCTCTGAAACACCAAGTCCTACATGGTGTGCATGACGCGGCTGGTCATCAGGGCTGTTCTCGGACACTCTCCTTGGCTAGTGAACGGTTCTTTTGGACAGGGATGGAGAAAGACATTACAAAACATGTAAGGCAGTGCCAGAGGTGCATCTTGGGTAAGACCCCCAAGCCAGACGCCCGGGCACCCCTGGAGAACATCCGCACTTCGGCTCCAATGGAACTGGTATGCATTGATTTTTGGACAGCAGAGTCCGGCGACAAGAAAACCACCGATGTCCTCGTCTTCACCGACCACTTCTCAAAGTTGGCTCTCGCCTTCCCCTGCAGGAACCAATCAGCAAAGCAAGTTGCCCGCTGCCTGTGGGACAAGTTCTTCTGCATTTATGGGTTCCCCAAAAGGATCCATTCAGATCAGGGAGCCAACTTTGAGAGTAGACTCATCAAGGATCTTCTTGAGATGGCAGGGGTGCATAAGTCCCACACAACACCGTATCATCCCATGGGTAATGGTATCGCAGAAAGATTCAACCGGACCCTTGGAGGGATGATCAGAACACTTCCCCCAAAGTCTAGGTCCAAATGGCCACAAATGTTGAATATGTTGACTTTCTGCTACAACTGCACAGTACATGAGACGACGGGCTTTGCGCCATTCTATTTGATGTTTGGACGTGTCCCTCGCTTGCCCATTGACATCATGTTCCATCATGTCTTGGAGAATGCCAATGTTGTCAGTCACAATGAGTTTGTGAGCACCTTGAAGAGAGACCTTTCTGAAGCCGTGCAAATTGCTCAACAGCATGCAGCCAAGGAACAGACCCGCCACGCCCAGATCTACAACCGCAAAGTCAAGGGGTCGCCATTGGCTGTTGGTGACAAGGTGCTACTAGCCAATCGAGGCGAGAAGGGCAAGCGGAAGGTTGCGGATCGTTGGGAGTCAACCCCTTATGACTTGGTGTCTGTGAAGCCGTTGATCAATGTGTACAGGATCCGAGATGATGCTACAGGCAGAGAGAAGGTCGTACACAGGAACTTACTGCTCCCGGTTGACTTCTTGACATTCTCGGGGCAGGTGGAGCCTGGTTCGTGTTCAGAGGGGTCAGAGATGGACGCACATTGTGGGAGTGACAAAAGCTCAGTTCCTGATGATCAGGAGGATACTCAGCTGCGCACTGAGAACTGGGTCATGCAGTCTCCAGCTCAGACAGAGGAACATGAGCACTTCTCTTCAGAGCATGATTCCGCCGATGCATGTCGAGGGGATGTCAGTGAGAGAAGTCAGTCAGCAGGCCATGATATCCACACACAGACTGAACTTTCCACAGACCCGGTGTTTGACATAGCACGCTCGACCCCTGACTCACCCCCAGATGAGACTGAACTTGAGGAGGTAATTTGCACACAACCACAAGACACACAGGGCCCCATCAATTTCACGAGATGTGGTAGGACAGTTAAACCCCCTGACAGGCTGATATGTGAAATGTCCTATCAGAGAGTCGGGATGCCAACATTAATGTGGGTTTAATATGACCATTTGATTCTTTTTTTTGGGGGGCTTGTGCTGTGTGCCAATTGTCGCCATTATCTTTATGGCTTCTCAGTAACGGGTGTAGTTATGTGCTGTTTTGTGAAATGTAAATGGCATTTCTACTAGTCTGTGATAGGATGGGTTTTGAACCACCCTATTCCTTCACACTTCTGAAGGAAGAATTCCTATGATTGACTTCCTTGTACATCCTTGCCCGATAACCTTGTCTATTTTGCCTGTTGGTCTTTCTGTTGTCTTCCGTGTGTATGTTGCCTCACTTCTGCATAATTTAAGGGGGGTGTATGTAACGGAGTTGTGCGCTTAGATTATTAAATTATGAAGGAAGTGACGCAACGGCGCACAGTGTGGCACTATGTCCCGCCCATAGTTTCCAGAACAATCTCGAGGAGATTCAGGGTGAGTCGCAATTTTCTGTTGGTCTTGATTAACGCGCATTTTCATGACAATATCTTATTTTGTTTCCCCTTTTGTACTGTCTAGTGTTATCTAATTAGTTCCCTTATTCATTTCGAGTCCAGATTACTTTTTGTGTCATTATTTACTTCACGTTTTGTCGAGTGGAACTTAGGAGCATATGCGCTTTTCTATCGCAGGTTAATCACAAGACGAAACCCATGCGACTTCACCCATCCCTTCTGCCATACTGTGTTGCAGTGTTGCAGAAATAAAAGAAATAAAAAGACACATCCACGCGTCTCGTCTTCATTAATACGGCATCATCGTGGAGATGAAGACAGTCACTGTTGTGACACCCGTAACATTGGTGCCGTGACCCGGATCACAAGTGACTCTCCACTTCGGACCGGGACCGCGATGCTGCACAATGAAGACGCTGTGCAGTCCCATCACTCGGTGGACGGTGTGTCGACCCCCGTTTTGAAAATACATGTAGTGTGTTAATTGTCTGACCTGCTGTTTTGCAATTAGTGTGCTTTTTTTTTTTCATGTACGTGTTTTTGTGTCTTAAGTCTAAGAATGAGCTCCTTACATGTAACAAGTAGCACACCTTTGAATGAGTGTAGAGGTAGAGGCTTCCCAACCGTGTAACAGTTGTGTAGTGCAATCCAGAGTGGTGTAGGTTGTACAGAGGGGAATGGGCAGGTTCAAGCTGAGGCCACTTATGTTAGTGAGGACAGAGTTCCTTCCCAGACCCAGTGCAGTGCATCTACGACGAGCGCACAGACAACTGATACACCAGCAACAGATCCCTTTCTCCAGTCTGTCACAGTTATGTAGTGCTATGCAGGGTGATGTAGTTTGTACAGAGGGGAATGGGCAGGTGCGAGCTGAGGCCACTTATGTTAGTGGGGACAGAGTTCCTTCCCAGACCCAGTACAGTGCATCTCCAACGAGCGCACAGACCCTGACACACCGGCGACAGATCCCTTACTCCAGTCACCTGACGTAGTTGGTCAGATGAGTGACATAATTAGACAGCATTCTTGTACATCCTTGCCCGATAACCTTGTCTATTGTGCCTGTTGGTCTTTCTGTTGTCTTCCGTGTGTATGTTGCCTCACTTCTGCATAATTTAAGGGGGGTGTATGTAACGGAGTTGTGCACTTAGATTATTAAATTATGAAGGAAGTGACGCAACGGCGCACAGTGTGGCACTATGTCCCGCCCATAGTTTCCAGAACAATCTCGAGGAGATTCAGGGTGAGTCGCAATTTTCTGTTGGTCTCGATTAACGCGCATTTTCATGACAATATCTTATTTTGTTTCCCCTTTTGTACTGTCTAGTGTTATCTAATTAGTTCCCTTATTCATTTCGAGTCCAGATTACTTTTTGTGTCATTATTTACTTCACGTTTTGTCGAGTGGAACTTTGGAGCGCATGTGCTTCATAGTGCTTTTCTATTGCGCAGTTAATCACAAGACGAAACCCATGCGACTTCACCCATCCCTTCTGCCATACTGTGTTGCAGGTAATAATTGTTTCATTTCGTTTTTATTGAACAATATTTAGTTTCTTGTGTCGTGTTTCATTTGCCCGTGAGTGTCCGTGGCGGGTTGAACTGCGCGCCAGCCATTACAAGCGCACCGCGTGTTCTGCCGAGTCTCCGCCCATGATGCGTTCAGGGACATCTTGTAAATAACAGTGAACTTGTGTTGTATTCTCTTTTTCTGTAAATAACCACTATACGATCACACGTTGTTAATTCTGTTTTGTTATCTACAATGTTTTGCATTTGAGAACAATCTCGAGGAGATTCAGGTTAATCACAAGACGAAACCCATGCGACTTCACCCATCCATTCTGCCATACTGTGTTGCAGAAATAAAAGAAATAAAAAGACACATCCACGAAATTTCCTAGTGACCTTTCAGCTGCAGTATTACTGTACAATGTATCTTATTGAAGCGTCTGTGCACATTTAAGTATGACTCTGCTGCCACCCACTGTTCACATAGTAGAGTAACCCCAAATCTTGTCCAGTACCTTTTGTTTTGTCCTAATTCAAATTTGTGAATTTGAATTAGACTATTATTTATTGTCCTGTAGGAGAAACTTGTTTCAGAGGACAAGCCCTATGTGCTGCTACATGCATTGGGCAATACATACCATATACAATGCACAACGTACATTATGTTTATTTGAAGCACCAGTTTGTGTACAACTCATGAAATTTTGGGTGCATTCCCCCCCACCCCCCTCACTTTTTGAGGCCTGTTTCAATGCCACTCGGGTGCATCACGCTGGCCTATGATCAGTTTGACTGAGCCGTGGTCTTTTTTTAAGGGACACTTGCTGACTGCGTTGGTCGGTCAGAAGCATTTAATTGCCAGCTGTGGTTATTTGAATTTGTAGTGAAAATTAACCCTTGAATAAAGTGATCCGTACAGCTTTTTATTTTTCTTTATTTGTCATTCGTGTTTTTGTTTTTCTCTCTGTTATTGTTTTTTTTTTTTTTTTTTTTTTTTGTCTTTTTGGTGTGATGGGGTGATGATATCCCATGCACAGGCCTCTGAAGGGACACTTTGGTGCACATGCTTGCATTTAAATTTCTCTTAATTAAATGCTTATGCAGTACTACTGAGATGAATCGAAGTATAGAATTTAGCATTTCTCCAGCACAGGACCTTCAGAGATTATGGGTCAGCTATTAAACTATTTCTGTGTGTCATTATTTGCTTCTACGATGCGAGATATGATGAAATGACTTGAGCTTTTTTCACTATCTGCTTTTCGCACAGCCTCCTATGGTCAGTTGGGACATGTGACTTACCAACAGTAGCCCCATTACCATAATTTGCCTTGTGCTTCATCATACTGACAATTGTCATCACACTGACAGTTGTTACGCCGACATTGGCTTCTGCATTTCTTGACACCCTGCAATGCTCTCTGTATTGATTATTCATCTCTCATGTCAATATTCTTTGCTGTGAAAACAACTCAATGTACATTTTGACAAGACTGACCCAAAAAGATTCTGGTTTTGAACGGATTATCAAGATTTAAAAACACAGTACTGACTTTGGCGACCATAAAAATCTTTTTGTGAATAAATGGAATTCACGATGGATTGTCACGTCTGACTGAAGTCCTCTCATGTCCACATCTGTGTGGGGATCAGCAATAACTTTGGCTAAAAATGTCATAAACAGGGCTGCCGATGCCCATATTGCCACCATCCCGTTCTTGGTTGAGGAGAATCATCTTGTTGAGTCACACCTGTGTTAGCTCCAGCCAAGCTTTGGTAGGAATGCTTTGAGCAAGGAATATGTTGGTTCAGGTGCATATTCATTTTCTGGACATCATTAGGCAAAGGCAAAATGGTTGATACACCTACTCAAGACCTTTCGTGTAAAAAGTCCTTGACATTAGGAACAATCTATGAAGTCACTTCTCCTCATGTCTTTATTTGTTTACTTAAAAATACTATTTTTCAGTGTACTTGCCCTGATTCTGATGTACAATCCTGCAACATGTATTTATTTGTGCTTCTGAAGAAGAAATAGTGACGAGGTCGCCTGTGTCTTAGTGCTGTGGTGCAGCTTATGAGCTGTCGAAAAGCTAATAAAGATAATGAAGTTATAGACTGCAGTGCAGCAACCTCGGTAGATCACTGTACAGGGGGTAATGTAGTTAGAGATGGTAAACATCTGTCAATGGAATTGCACAGGTCACAGCTGTAGGCTTGTGAATGAAGAACTTGATTTGCCTTCAGAGCAAAGGAAAAAAAGCTATAAAAATGTACAGAAAACAGTGTCATGCAAACACTATTTCTATTATTTATTATTATTCTATCTATTTCTATTATTTATTATTATATTATTCTCTGGTCTGTTTTTGATTGCTGGGGGCCTTCAGCTAAACAAGGGCACACAGAGAGCCCCACAATGTTATCATTTTTTTGCTTTGCATTTCTTTACTAAACGTCTCTCAAGTCTTAAGAAAATGAAATTGGTCCACATTCTATCACATCAGTGGACATTTTTGTGGTGAAAAAAACTGATTGAATGACAACCCGTCAAAGATGTAAAATGCCGCTCATCTAAATTCGACTGGTGTTTGTCCCAAGGTCATCCACAATCAATATGAAGGTAGGAGGTATAGAAAAAAAGAAGGATTCTGGACAGATCAGGATCACTCACAGCTTTCCTTCTCTCAAAGCAGCTCACATTTTAATTCAATGAATGATGTGTATAGATGTGCCCTTTATGGCCGTCTAATCATCTGAGTGACAACATGCAAAACAAAATAGATTTATTTTGTACAAAATTAATTCCATGGCTGACAGTCATTCTCTTGTACAAATACGGATGGTCAGACACTTGACGATGACCCGAACATACTCGAAATTTCTATCGACTTCAGCTGTCATTCAATCTGCTGCCATTCACTTACCAGCAGTGTTATTCGTGAGCACTGCATTAGTATAGCAGCATGGCACAACAACATGAGACCACGAGGAGGCAGGGAACTGGAAAGAGGGGAGGACAGAGTGGAGGGAGCCACAGAAAAGAGGGAGTGGCGCTGGAAGGCAGGAGCAGCTCATGTGCATCTTTTGAGAATGAGCTCAGAAATCCAAGGGAATCATCACTCGAGGGAGAGTCGACTCTGTGAAAACCTGCGAGAGGAAATTCCCTCTAAGATCCATTGCTGTGAAAGCAGGCAACGAGTGAGATCCAGAAATAAAAGGACTTACTCCAAATCTGGGCTGTGGTTGGCCAGGCTGGGTACCACTCTAGCAACATGGGTGCAGTGGTGGGAACTTTGACCATGCAAACCAAGCAGAGAAGACCACCAAGAGGTATGTCAACATTAGTCCAAACAAATGTGGATGCAGGTTGGAAAGGATGGATGGAAGTCAGGCTCTTGTTTTTTTTGCCGCACAAGACGCAACATATGTGCTTCCTGAATAGATGAATAATAATAATAATGTACACATTCATGGTCTTTCTGTGCATGTATGTGCATGTATATCGGACATGTTCAGTCAAATGAACAGAGTAGAGCAACTCCATGATGAGCCACTCTTGCTGGTACTGCAATGAGAGTTGTATCTCATGTGTCACGCTTACGAGAGAGATGACAGAGTGCAGTCAAGTAGGCTGTCCTTGTAGATGAATAGAGAGCAACATCACTGTCACTCACCCTTCAAATATGTGCGAGTGGACACGCGCTTAGAAGGGCTCCTCCACTTAGAAGGCAACGAAAGAGAGAAACAAGGTCTGCATGTGAATTAAAACCTAGCCACATATCTTACCCCTCTGCCATCGTCACGCATGAGAAGCCTGTTGTCATGGAGACTGGGTTAAAGGGGCATCAGAGAGTGAACAACAATGTGTCAGGAATCAGGATGAATGATACATTTGGAGCTGTGTACCAGAAAGACATGTTAGGATGACAACCGGGATTTGAATCTGACATGCATTATGTCTGTTTTCCGCTGAAGAGATGGAATGTTACAAATTTTGGTTATTGTGAAATATGCATTTGAAAAATGAGAGTGTTCACAAAGCACAATAATTTTCCTATGAGACATGGACACGATAAAAAAGATTTTATTTGTATATTATGCAATTATATCCAAAGTAATACAAAGAATTAGGATCAAGGTGAGGATGTACGCCGTCTCTCACTCAAACTCAGCTGGGAAAGGCTCAGACAAGTAAACCCAGAGAGGATAGGTAGAACAGAGAATGGATGTATATTGAAATTAGACATTTTATCTATTTTATTTATTTATTTATTTTATTTTTAGTCTGTTTCTTTTTAATCTGTTTATGTTTAAAGTATTTATTTTTAATTGGTGTGTTTTTATTTATTTATTCATTTATTTAGTTGTAATGTATCTGTTTTTTTTTCATTTATTTATTATTTATTTAATTATTTTACTTTATTTATTTATTTATTTATTTATTCAGGTGTTTGCTTATTTATTCATTTGTTTACATATTTTGGTGTGATTATTGATTCGACTGTCATGAGCACTTTATACATACACCATAGAGGCATGCTTTTATACTTTATTACCTAAATGGTAATAACAAAAGCATGAAGCATTACTGTAAGTTGGCTTTGGGCAACAGAGGTTATTTTAAGACGCATCCTCCAGGCAGTTTGAAAATAACTCATTATGCTTCTGACATGGGTTTGTCACATGACCTTAAACTGTTATCTATTTTCCTCACACTCCGTGTCACCCTCATCTTATCAACACCTGCCAATTTCAATTGCCACCTTTTTTTTCTAATCACACGGTTGTGTTAGCAGGGGTGGATTACTGAACGAATGGAATACACAAATCAAGCATAACATTCAAATGCTAAAATTATTGTGATGCTATCATCTTTTTGTCGAGTCAAACACGGAAAGTGTTTATTCTACAAAAATACTTGAGAGGAATCTTTTTGTTTGTGTTTTGATCGTTACTTGCCCCAGATTGTCCGCTGCAACACAAACGGTATTATTCTTTCATCGCTCTGTGTACAAAACAAAGAAAGAGGATACCAACAACATTGGATATACTGTACTAGTTGCTTTCCTCTGGATATTTGTTTATGTTTTTCCAGATGTATTTTTTTCTGGGATGCTGGAAATCTCCACTGACATTTACCCACAGGCCGTGAGCCATCCCGTCTTCGTAATATTAACCGCCGTATTTCACAACAGCGTATCAGACACAGAGAACCTTCCCTCAACATCGAGGAGGGAATCAAATTGTCAACTCCATGGTATTTCCTCCTCCCCCCCTCGATAAGCATTCTCTTCAGCAGCAAATCCGATATAATATGCTCACCTGGCCATGTATGACAATTCAGACAGTTCTAAGATTACTTGAAAGCATAACGTGGCGACAGTATGTCCTGTATTGCCATCAACGCTTGCCGTTATTCTCTGCAGATAAAATCGATGATGAGCTGGAGATGACGACAGTATGTCACAGGCCAGAGGCTCTTGAACAACTGGAATCCCAGACTAACTTTTGCAAGCAGGAGCTCCAGATCCTCTATCGGGGTTTCAAAAATGTAATCATATTTGACGTTCATGAATTCAAAGGTTTCTGCATGTTGTTAAATAAGTTGTTTTTCTTTTTTCTGTTTTGTTTTGCTTCACAGGAATGTCCAAGTGGAATTGTAAATGAGGAGACATTTAAACACATATACGCACAGTTTTTTCCCCACGGAGGTAAACTTTTGTATGATCGGTCGTGTATCTCAGAAGGGGTCTCACGTGGTTTTGTTTCTTGTGTTGCAGACGCGAGCATGTATGCGCATTATCTTTTTAATGCTTTTGACACGACTAACAATGGCACCATTAACTTTAAGGTAACAGCTGCAAAAGAGACGCAACGTGATGCACAAGATAAGTTACTCGGATTTCCCAGATACAGTGACATTTTGTCCTTTTCACTGTCAGGACTTTGTGATGGGCTTGTCTATCCTGCTGAGGGGAACCTTGAGGGAAAAACTTGAATGGACGTTTCACCTTTATGACATTAACAGAGATGGCTACATAAACAGGGAGGTGAGTTTGGGACAAAGTTGTGCTCATCGGGGACTTTGAACAAAAATGTGTGATGTTGAACAAATTCCTCATGTTAACAAATGCTTTGTTTTGGCTGTATGGGGGTGGAGAGTTAGATAGCTGGTCAGTTTGAGTTACGGCTCGCTGGAATCCAGGTTTCTTTCTATTGTATGAAGTGACATTTGGCAACTTTTAGCAACAAATAGGTTCACGTTCAGCAACTACCCCTAAAATGATTGAGCAACACTGGGCAGCATCTTCACAGCCCCACTTTGTTCAGTGGAAGGTCGGTGCTGTTGGACAGTCTGCTGCTGGATGGATACATGGCTTGAGGAGCCCGCGATAAGAAGGAAGGAGCGTCAGCGCAGAGCGCCGATACGTATATGGAACTGTTGCGGGATGGAATTGAAGCTGATTTATGGGAGGCAGGAGATGTGAGACAATGTCTTTTCGTCAATGGATGCTACGGCTGCGTGTTTGCTTACAACAATTAGCTTGTAGTCGACGTGCACATTCCACCATGATGTCCCTGATCCACTGGTGAAGAGACGCTATGATCCTCTCCTCTTTCATCTGGAACTGCTTTATGTAACAAAGAGGGTACAGGAAGTGCTTAGGAATGAATGTATCTCTGTGTCTTTGTGTTGTCATGTTATTTGTTATTGAGTTTTTTTTTGTTCTTTTGACTTCAAGACAGTGCCGCGAGAGTGGCTGCCTTACCAGCAGCTCCTGTGTTTTGCTTTTCTACTTTCATTTCTTTCATAACTTTGCTGCTGTGAAATGTAAATTTCTCCACTGCGAGACTAATAAAGGCAAAACCAATCCAATCTATTAATCAGTGTGTCTATTTTTTCTCTGTGGACGAACTCAGATCCTAAATGGAAACACCAAAGTATTTACTCCAGATTTATATGTTGTCATCTTATATGTGTCCCTCCCGTGGCCTTGCTGCGTTCCATAGTCCTCACAGGTATTTTTTTATTCTCATCCATCTATCATATCACCATTGGGATGACAGTAGGTCAGAGCTGGGGGGAGCGAGCCTCTTCATGGGTGATGTGTTAGGACATGTCAGGGAGTCTAGGTCAAGGGAGCGTCTCAGCTTCGATTACTTCGGTATCAAACAGGTGGTGCAACGTTAATGCGGCATGGCCACATTCTGGGAGTGATCAGATTGGTCACTTGTATCGGTATGATATTTGACTCTGTTGTTATATAGGTGTTCGAAGGACCAACAAAAACTCAGAGATTGGATTGGATTTGCCTTTATTCGTCTCGCAGTGGAGAAATTTACATTTCACAGCAGCAAAGTGATGAAAGGAATGAAAGTTGAAAAACAAAATACATGAGCTGCTGGAAAGGCAGCCACTTTCGCGGTGCCGTCTTGAAGTCAAAAGAACAAAAAAAAGCAAATAATATGACAACACAAAGATAAGACACAGAGAGTCATTCATTCTTAACCACTTTCTGCACCCTCTTTGTTACGCGAAGCAGTTCCAAATGAAAGAGGAGAGGATCAAAGCGTCTCTTCACTCGTATGATCAGGGACATCATGGTGGAAGATGGTCCCCGATGCAGTGTCTTAAGAACCAACATATTTTTTTCTCCATTTGTCTGATGCTGCCGTGTTTCCCACAGCACATTAGTTTTAGACAGCATAAGAGATAAAAGAGACTTCATTTATAGTGTTTGCATTGAGAACTCCCTCCCCCCATCCTTCTCCATGGACCGTATTTTCCGATGTATAAACCACACCCAAAAGCCTTCATTTACTTCAAAAGATAACCCTGCACCTGATACGCAGGTGCTCCTTATATGTGAAGTAATATTGAGCAAAAACTGGTCTCTCAACTACTGTCAGCAGCCATTGACTCAATTTCCCCCAGTAAATGAAGTTGTGTATAACCTCAGCCTCTACTGCAGCACCTTTTAATATGGTATGCCATATATTTGGAAAACTTTTATCTCTTTATATATTATATTTGGAAAACGTTTTTCATTCATTAAAGGTGCAACGTATATAAGGAAAACATTTGAAAAAAAAACATTCATTGGGGGTGCTCCTTATACTCCGGTGAGCCTTACACACCGGAAAATACGGTATTCATGCTTAAAAAAAAGGAATACAGGCGATTCATCTTGTCAGTGATTGAGGAAGGAAAAATCCAGTCAATCTCTGCGTCGTTTTTTTTATTATTCTTGTAGGAAATGACAGAGATTGTGAAGGCCATTTATGACATGATGGGAAAGTACACGCACCCTGCAATGAAGGGAGATGTGCCACAGCAGCATGTGGATGCTTTTTTTCAAGTGAGTTCAGCAATCAATTTCCAATGAGGATTCTTCATGTTGGACAATTTTAAGCGTCAACAGTGGTGAATCATTTAATCAAAAAACAGAGATCGGGAAAGTTGTATTTTACCAAGCAATGTAGTACAAAATGGAGGCACAAGAGCCAAGATGAGACAGTTGGACAGGAGTACCCAACAACAGTTGTTCTCCAACATCCGGATATTCTGTGTCAATAGTTTTTAAACAGAGCTTTTATTTTAGATCCTAATGTCAATATTTTTTTCATTATGGCTTTATTCAAGGCGGCACATTGGTTGACTGATTAGCTGCTATAATAATAATAATAATAATAATAATAATAATAATAATAATAATAATAATAATAATAATACATTTAATTTACAAGCGCCTTCCAAAGCACCCAAGGCTCCAAGCAAGCCCGTGACCATTGGGAGCGCCAGGGAATTAGAAATTGGATGAATGGATGACTTACTCAGTTTTGTAGTGTGTGAAATTGAGTAGCACAAACTTTCTGATGTTTACTGACCAACATTATGTGTTTACAGAAAATGGACAAAAATAAAGATGGAGTGGTAACTTTGGAGGAATTTGTAATAGCCTGCCAGGAGGTATGTGTTTTCCCGCTAGGGATTTTCTGTTCCTTTATCATTCAAAAATTTAGAATGATAAATAGCCGTATGTCCAAAATGTATATGCACTAAACTTCGGGTCAATTGACACTGTCACGGATTCATTATGTACTGTATACTATGTAAAAATTAACAAGGTTGTTTGTACTGTATTAACATTGATGCCTCTCAAGATAATTAAATAGACATCAATGTCACTGTAAGTTACGACCCAAATAATACTTTACTATCCAGTTATGCTAATGTTGTGGATGATACATATCGATGTACACTGTACATTATTGTATTTTTGACTTCACAATGGTCATTTATATTCTCTTTCTCCTCCCAGGATGAAATCATGATGAAATCAATGCAACTTTTTGAGAATGTGATGTAGAGCAGGAGAGGATGATATTACCATTCTCAAAATCAGAGGGTTAATTTGTCAGATAATATGTGTGGATGCGTATGAGCAGTTGCTCCAGTCTCTCCTCTGGCCATTGTATCCAGCTGTGGACTGAATGCAGCCATGTTCCCTGTAAAGACTTTGTGTTAGTAATGGACTGGAATTCTCGCTTCTCCAAAAGATATTGGTCGAGCTGCAAATATTTGCCCGACTGTTTGTAAAATGTTTCATTTTCTGCATATTTCCAGCTGTATTGGGCTTGGCGAATCTCGTGTACGCTCTCTGTGTGTTAATGTAAAGCTTGAAGTTTAAAGCGAAACTGTCTTGCAATAGTATTTGGGTCTTCAAGTCGTGTAAGTGTTTGTTTGTTTGTTTGTTTGTTTGTTTGTTTGTTTGTTTGTTTTACATGCTGGCCTCAATGTCTGTATGAGAATTACATTCATTCAATTTTATTATTTTTTTTTTCCATCACTAATTTTGGTGTGTTTCAAGAATGTCAACAACGCTAACATTGAGTATTGTGATTTCTCCACTTACCCGCAATTTTAGTCTGTTGTGGTGTTAAAGATGCAACTGTCATTGGAAATGCACAGGCCATAGTGGGTGGAGCACTGAAATATTTATGATGGTTGTTTTTACAATGCAATGCAGCTTTTTTTGCTCCTTCATCTACAGTGTCAGTGGGATGTCCTAGCCTCAGCTTTTACTTTGCAATTAATTTGTCATTTTGCCACAAATAAATTTCAAAGCCATACTAATGAAAATGTCATTTCTTCAATGCATTTTTTTTATTTTTAAAAGCTTGTTTCGTAATAAAGAAAACAAAAAGACATCCTAAATTTTCCCGGTGTCCAGTAGTGTGCGTGTCAACCTCACAATTCAGAGGTTGTGGGTGTGATACCAGTTGCGGCCTTCCTGTGTGGAGTTTGCATGTTCTGCCCGGGCCTGCGTCTGTTTTCTCGTTGTGCCCCCGCATTTCAATAATCTGTTTTATGAACACACTTTTAAGCACAGTGCATTCAAAAATGTCTGTCTTTACTTTCTATGGATCCTGTCCAAATTAAAGAAGTGTTGAGAATCTTAACAAGCTGGACGAATGAAACCATAGCAGGAATTGATGAAAGAAGTACACTGAAAGAAGTACTTCGGGCAAAGAAGTAGTTTAGGCCCTATATATATATCCCTACTGTCCAGACATGGCGGTGCCGGACTCTGCTATGGTAGGTCCGGAGCAGAGGACTACCCACTGCAGCTGCTCCACTGATAGTTCCCGTCGTTCTGACTAACGACTGGCCTGATTGCCCCACTTCGACCGGTATCACCTCATCAGTATTACTAATCCTATGTTGCCTAAGCAGGCTATTGTATGAACGATCCAAATTGATTTGGTGGGGTTAGGTTCAATTTGGTGGAGCAGCGGCAGTGGGTAGTCCTCTGCTCCCCCCAATCTGAGAGCAGGGACCTATGACCTATCATAGCAGAGTCAGTAGGGATATATATATATATATATATATATATATATATATATATATATATATATATATATATATATATATATATATATATATATATATATATATATATATATATATATATATATATATATATATATATATATGTAACGGAGTTGTGCGCTTAGATTATTAAATTATGAAGGAAGTGACGCAACGGCGCACAGTGTGGCACTATGTCCCGCCCATAGTTTCGAGAACAATCTCGAGGAGATTCAGGTTAATCACAAGACGAAACCCATGCGACTTCACCCATCCCTTCTGCCATACTGTGTTGCAGAAATAAAAGAAATAAAAAGACACATCCACGCGTCTCGTCTTCATTAATACGGCAATATATATATATATATATATATATATATATATATATAGGGCCTAAACTACCAGTAAGACTTTAGTTTGCTGACGATGTTTCTTGGATAAGAAGCGAAACGTCCGTCACCTTCAAAGAAGTACAGATGACGGCTGAAGAAACCTTTTCATCGACACTCCTGTACGACGAGTTTACACAGACATAGCAGTAATTAATATAGATCCGTTGGTGGCGGTAAGGAGTCGATTTTGTCCGCAAACAGCCGCAAACACCAAAAGAAGAAGAAAGTGAGCGAGGAGGAGGTGGGGTTACACATCAGTTAGCACACTCGTGCAGAAACCCAGGGACTCTCCGGTCAATCCCTTTTTTACTTTTACATTCCGTGCAGTTGCATCGCTACAGTCTCCTAAATTTCCAAAATGAACGGTGTCGATGATGAAACAGCACCACCGCAATCGTTTATTTATGGTGAGTCACTTTTATTGATGTGAATGGGAAGAATGTCGTGTGTGCTCTTCGTGCAGTCGTGGGTGACATTGAATGTATAAAGGGATCGGTGTTTATCTTGATATAATAACATGTTGTTGAGGTAATACGTTTCATTCAAATTGGAGAGTGTGTATGTGTGGCGCACTCGTTTCGTGCTGCTACACAAATGTTTAGCCGCACAAGATTGGCGTCTCCCCAATTTCCATGATAAGTATTCATATTAAAACCTATCTTCTCATGACTTGTATTTCGCTCCTTCTTGATTATGACATTTTGGCCTGTATTATTGCTTTTGTGTCGATTTGTCAAGCTGGTCCTTTTAGATTGTGCTAGCCAGGCTAGTTAGCAGGTATAAAAACTCAACGTCGGCCATCACGTGTGCACTACGGTGCCCCACCACCCAACACGAATTTCCTTATACTTTGGTGTTTCGTATTTTCGTTGTACATATTTCTATTCTGCCCCATCTGATGTCAACATGCAACAACCCGGTGACGAGTCGATGATGTCTTTCTACGTTCGCAGTGCTCTATGTATTCAACATAAAGACTGCTCTTAGTGTCGCGTATTAGTTGTCGTCTTCTTGCGGTTATAGTTTATACGTAATTTATAAGTATTCCTACTGATTAAAGATCTTCATTTTGGATGGGATGTTTCAAGGTTATGGCCAGGCCATGTGGAAATATACACGTTGGTAACGTGAAGCCCCCACGTGTTCACGCGAGGCGTTTTTTATTAAAGGAACTAAGCCCAGAGAAAAGTATAATGGATTTTACAGTCGAAGATATTCACACACAAAAACGACAAGTCTTCTGTTGCAAATGACGTACTTATTTACTCATCATTTTCTATCCAAAAGAGACAATAAATTGGAAGAATGGTGAGAACCGAACATGCTTGCTTGTGTTGCATGCTCGCTTTTTCATCACTCTTTAAACTAGTCAATTTCAACCTGTTTGCAAACATAAAATCCTGTATCTTTATGATGACTGATAGTAACCTGTCCAATGAGAATCACTGATATACTAAACCAGCATTTATTTCTCTTTAAATGTTGAAATGGGTTCTGTGTGGCTTGATCCGTATGACCTTTGCTTCATCAGGTTGTGTGCTTGAATCTGGAAAGGAAGTGACATTCTGTCCTGAAGATGATGGCTTTGAGCATCAATTGGATCTGCGGATGGTAACCATGCATGCATTTGCTTATCACATAATTGCCGGTTTTCTCATACATAAACGCTGAATTAAAGTTCGAAACTGAGCTGAATTTTGATCTGTGAAGGCCTGTACTGACCCAGCAACAAAAGATGAACTTCATCTTGTGGAAGTGGAAGGAAAAGACGGTGATGGTCAGAAGGTGACAGCAACATTGGTTTCTCTGAAGCCCTCCACCTTACCAAGTGTAAGTTTCTACGCTGGACTTTGAAGTTAATTTTATATAAAACACAACATTAAATTTATTTCTTGTTTGACTATTTTCTGATTGTGGCATTTTTCTCAGGTGGCCCTTGGGGGTTTCCTCATTTCACCCCCTGCAGTTTTCCGTCTGAAGTGCGGCGCTGGTCCCATCCATATCGGTGGGCAGCATCTAGTTGGTGAGTGTTTTCGCATGTTCCAAAATATTGCAGTGTTTCATCAAATACCGCAACCACGTTATTTGCTGAACTCTTCTCAATTCCAGCTTCAGTAATGGATCACTATCGGTTGCGTGATGCCAATGATGCATACCTGCCAACTACTCCGGTTTTGCCGTAATGAGTACGGTTTTCATTATCCAATTCTGGGTTACAGTTCATTAATGAAAATTACGTTTTTTAAATGTAAAACGGTGATCAGCACAGTGCCAGCTTTTAGCTTCCTTCGATGAATTGCACGTGCTACGGGTCATTTCTGGAAGATAGAGTCAAGAGTTAGTATTGTTTTTATCATTGTGATGTAATGGCCTCTGCCGGAGAAAAACAACAGTGTGAAATCTAAAAGAAAACTACGGTTGTTTCACAAGGAATACTCCCAAGGATTTCCAAGAGTTATACTTCGGCCAGGAAAAGATGAAAATGATGCGAACTTTTTAGTACAGATAGTACTGTGAACTTAATGTACATATGAAAATTCAACATGTTTATGGTTCATTAATGTGTTCAGTATTGAATGTTAATGTGGATGTCTTTCAAATTTGAGTTTGTTGGTATCTATTTTTGTTAACCCATAGGAATGTAGATTCGATGTGCTTATTTGAAGTTACGAACAATGTCTTACAAGTCATTCTTCTTTTCAAACAAGATTGATTATTTAATATTTGGTGATTGTAAAATATTTTTGTTGTCTTAAAATAGTAGCAAACATGATGTGTATTCTTTCACAAGTATATCTTTGACATTGATCAACATTTGTATGGTTTTTTTTAGCCTCATTTTAAGTAGCTGTAGTGTTGAAAATTGTTTGGCCTGCGGCCCCTGGACCCCCGCCTATTTCTCGGCTTTTCTGGTTTCAGAGGTTTCCATGTATGAAGATGATAGTGAGGAGGAAGAGGAGGAAGAAGATGTGAAAGTTTCCAATAAGAGGCCTGCCGCCTCTCCTGCTTCCAAGTCTCAGGTTAATTTATGATGACATTAACGACTATGCTATGCACTTCTGTTGTGTGGACTGGGCTTGCTTGATATTCCCCCTGTGGTATACAATGGAATGTTTTTTATGTTCTGCGCTTTGAAACTTGCTCTAGTTCACATTTTACAATCCGTGCAGAAAAAAATTAAGGTGGACGTTCCTATGGATGAAGATGATGATGAAGACGAGTATGTATTCATAACATTTACATTGCACTCCCGACTCGCTCTTTGAGTGGAGTTTAAATTGCATCATAAAATGGGAAAATAAGACTTTGGGTGGCATTCAAATAATCTTTTATATGCACCATAATTTCATGCAGGCTTTTTTTTCCCTTTTTTTTGCTTAGCGATGAGGAGGAAGAAACCCCTGTTAAGGTGAACATTTACACAATTTGAACATGGTCTGATGTGACAGTGGACCAACGACTCTGCATTCAACAGGCAAAGCCCATATCAAAATCCACTCAAAATGGCAAAAGCTCAAAAGCCAATACTCCCACCCCAAAGAAGGTAACTGGTGTTTCGTCTTTTGTTTTTCTCAAGGATCATAAAAGCAGAGATTTGCCACTTCACATTCGAATTGTATAATCCTTTGAAATTCAGCCAAATCCAACATAACTAGCACATTTACAGTAAAGGTCAATTTGCCACCTAATTGTCCTCAATCGCTCTGTAAAGGTGAAGACCCCACAACAGAAGGGGGTGAAATCGCCAAAATCCCCAACAACCCCCAAGGAAACTCTGCCACTTCCTGAAATCAAAGCAAAGTTGGCCGAAGCAGTTAAGAAGGTCAGTGATGTCATTCTGGTGTTTATTTGTGTGCTCAATTTTTGATACCTCCAGCCAATATCTTGGTATTGTAAGTCATTTTAGCTCTGTTTTAGGGAGTGATGCTGCCCAAAATACAGGGCAGATTTGAGAACTTTGTGAAGAATTCTTTCAGAGGCGCTAATGCTACGGTATGAGTTGTTGGGATGTTAACAATTGTTAATACAGCATGTAAGTGGGCTTGCTTAATGTTTTGGTTATTTTGTGTCCATCTTCAGGTGGTTGCTGAGCTCTGGAAGTGGAGGCAAAGTGTTGTGGACCCAAAATAAAAACATTTTTTATGTGTTGGATTTTTCTTTTTTAATCCTACCTACAACCCCTTTGTGACTCACCCTTGTTCTCAACCATTAAGTCGATTGTCAATGTAACATATTGTAATTCCCACCTTTTGCACAATCATACTGGAATTGCTAAGTCATCAGGGACAGGCTTGTAACCGTCCAGAAATCTAAATATGCATCCTGTAGAATGACGCCTGAAGCTGTGATACCAAGGAGTTGAAAATGTCAAAGGGAGTCCACCCTGATGTTGGCTCACTGATGACTTGTTGTCATTTTAGAAATGATTTGTAGCTTAAGGTAGTCTTTGTTTCTTTCTTGCCCTTTTGCAACATGATTTAATTCTCTCAAAGGAATACACTTCAACACATTGTGTTGACTTGTACATGTATCTTCTGCATTTTTGTCATTTGACAGCGTTTTCGGACCTTGCATTTCAACAGTTTGAAAGGTATGCACAAAGGCAGTTGAAATGAGGCTATTACAGATTCTCAATAAAGTTGGCTGGCAAATTGTGGATTTCTGTCTTCTGCTGATTTAATAGAGACAAAAAAATGCATGTCTGGATGATGAGATTGTATGCTATAGCTGCAGCAAACCACTCTTGTAATTGGTAATTGTTGGAAAAAATTATGTATCTCTGGTTCTGGCTCTATGGAGTTTTATGATGAAACATCAGCGGGGACCAAAGTGGTGAACAAAAAAACTACTTTATTCTTGTAAACAACAAAGGGACATGTCTAGTCGAGGTGGGAAAGCCAAAAGCGCAAAGGGCCGCCCCTTTCACATGGTTTTATCATATCGACCGGGCCTATCAGCAACGAGGTATGGACAGTGACGTGCGGTGAGGTTCATGGCTGGTGAGGCACTGACGTCATCAATGACGTCACTGCTCGTCTCTACTTAGTATTTGAACGGTAAATTCAGCCATTTTGAAAAAAATTCTAAAACGGTGAAGTTAAATGGACAAGAACTTTAAAGTACAAATCACTAAATACATCTAACTGTTTAATTTATTTTTTCATTTGATATTTCCATGACAGCTTTCCATGATGACAGGTGAGGAACTGCCTCCACTGACTGCACGTCACTGGGTATGGAAGGTATTAGACTGAAAATGAATGTTACACACGCTACACAAAGTTATCTAATAGACTACATACATCCGTATGGACTAAACTAGACATGAAACAACAGGATGTTTACGGATGTGTATATAAAATACCATATATCGACTGTTGCTGCCGATATGCTGCAGTCTTCTGACTGCATAATTACTGGAAAGTGAGGTACTGACCATCCCCATAGGGCGGCCCGGTAGTCGAGTGGTTAGCAGACCGGCTTCACAGTGCAGAGGTCGCCGGTTCGCGTCCCGGTCCGGCCTCCCTGTGTGGAGTTTGCATGTTCTCCCCGGACCCGCGTGGGTTTTCTCCGGGTCCTCCGGTTTCCTCCCACACTCCAAAAACATGCATGGCAGGCAGATTGACCACTCCAAATTGTCCCTAGGTGTGAGTGTGAGAGTGACTGTTGTATGTCTTTGTGTGCCCTGCGATTGGCTGGCAACCAATTCAGGGTGTCCCCCGCCTCGTGCCCGAAGACAGCTGAGATAGGCTCCAGCAACCCCCGCGACCCTAATGAGGAATAAGTGGTACGGAAAATGAGATGAGATGAGATGAGATGAGAGACCATCCCCATACTTAAATATATCGCGACTGCAGAAAATTAGTAAACATTACAAGAGATGTTACCAAACTGTCCATGTTTTATGGTTACTGAAGAGTTAAATGTTCATTTTACTTAAATATCACAGCATGACAACATTTAGTTTTGCATACATCCGTTGTGTAAAAAAGATATTGTGGCGGGCACTAGGACCAGGCATCTCACCCAGCAGGTGCAGAGGAGGGGGCGGTTCATGTTGCATATATTACACTGCTTTTGCTGTTCAGTTCAGATCCACTTGTTAGCCGTTGGAACAAACACGTCTCTACATATTCATCGTGTGTGCTCATTCCTCAACGGCTACACTGGTGACCCCGACGTGATGGAAATGTTCATGGCAACGGACGAAGATGTATCTTCTACGGCCATGTCGCCACGACCGGCGCCCAAACTCGCAGCTGCCGCCTACGCCGCGAAGTTGCCCGAGTTCTGGCACCGCGACCCGGCTTTGTGGTTCCAGCATGTGGAAGCACTTTTCCACCTACGAGGCGTCACGACAGATGACCCAAAATATTACATGGTCGTGGCGTCCCTCGACCAACCGACAACGCATCGCATGATGCAACTTCTGCGCGTGCCTCCACGATGCGGGAAGTACGACGCGCTCAAACAACTGCTGCTCCGGCGGTTCACGCTATCGGCCTCCGAGAGAGCAGACAGACTTCTTTCGCTTCCCGGACTCAGCGACGGAACAGCAGTGGATCTAATGGACAAAATGCTGTCGCTGTTGAATTCGGATGATGGCGGATTCCTTTTCCCCCACATTTTCCTTCGCCAGCTACCACCCGAAGTGCGCGCCGTGCTCACTAACTCGACGTGCCTAGCCACCGGCGACTATCGTGGCTTGGCGGAAGAAGCAGATCGAGTGCTTCTGGCGATACGGCGGCTAGCCGTGCAAATCGATCCGACCGTCGTGGCCGCAGTGGGATCGCAGAAGCGGCGCGGGAAAGCCACCTGCTATTTCCATCAGTGGTTTGGCGCCAAGGCTCGACGCTGCGCACCTCCCTGCTCCCACGAGACGACAGGAATCTTCAACGCCCGACAACCAGTAGCAGCCGTGGGCGCCAGCAACGAAAGCGAGCTGCTTTTCGTCACGGACTCCTTGTCAGGAAGACGTTTCCTTGTGGACAGCGGGGCACAAGTAAGCCTGCTGATGCCCACCGCTGCGGACAAGATGGCAGGTGGATGCGGGCCTGCCTTGTGCGCAGCTAACGGCTCGCCCATCGCTAACTTCGGTTCCAGGTCGGTGACTGTGCGTTTCCACGGACGGGAATTCAAGTGGAACTTTATTGTTGCCGCGACCACAGTTCCCATAATTGGCGCCGATTTATTATGTGCTCACGGACTTCTTGTGGACATTGCCAACCATCGTTTGATTGACGCCATCTCTTTCGCCACTTTTCCGTGTGAGGCCGGAGGGCTCGGGGCGTCAACGCATGCAAATTATTTAACATCGGGTAACGTTTATGAATGCCTGCTGACCGATTATCCGTCGTTAACCACACCCGCCTTTTCCAATGCCGATACTAAACACGGGGTAGAGCATTTCATTCCCACGGTTGGCCCGCCAGTTTTTGCCCGTGCTCGTCGCCTCGACGAGGCAAAATTGGCAATGGCGAAAGGGGAGTTCGCGACGATGGAGCGCTTGGGCATCGTGAGGCGTTCCAACAGCCCGTGGGCCTCACCATTACACATGGTGCCCAAAACTGACGGTTCTTGGCGGCCGTGCGGTGATTTTCGTCGGCTGAATAACATAACCACACATGACCGTTACCCCATCCCGCACATTCAAGATTTTTCCGCACGTTTGGCCGGCGCTGTGATCTTTTCAAAAGTAGATCTAGTTCGCGGTTATCACCAGGTGCCGGTACGGGCAGAGGATGTGCCCAAAACAGCGGTGATTACCCCCTTTGGCCTCTTTGAATTTATCTGCATGCCTTTTGGCCTGAAGGGGGCGGCACAGACCTTCCAAAGACTGATGGACTCAGTCTTGCGAGGTCTTGATTTTGTATTTGTCTATCTAGACGACATCCTTGTGGCCAGCCCTTCACCGGAGGAACACCTGTCGCACTTAACTAAGGTTTTCAAGCGTCTTGATTCGCACGGCCTTATCATTACGACCGGTGAACTGACAATTTGGTCTGTCCAAGATCGATTTCTTGGGGCACCGCATTTTTCCACAGGGCGCCATCCCCTTACCTGCCAAAGTGCAGGCAGTACTGGATTTCCCCCGCCCGGCCACAGTTAAGGCTCTGCAGGAGTTTTTGGGCATGATCAATTTTTACAACCGGTTTCTTCCTTACGCAGCCGAACTCCTACAACCCCTCTACGGCGCCTTGAGAAAAAAGAAGGCTAACGACCCCGTCGAGTGGGCACCGCAACGAGAACAATCCTTCCAACGGGCCAAGGAAGCTCTTGCGGGTGCAACTCTTCTGGTCCACCCAATCTCAACCGCACAGGTGGCTTTGACTACCGACGCGTCTGATGTTGCCGTAGGGGCGGTGGTTGAGCAGCTTGTAGAGAACGAGTGGCAGCCCCTTGCATTTTTCAGTCGGAAGCTGCAAGATAACGAACGCAAGTACAGTGTTTTCGACAGAGAGTTGTTAGCACTCTATCTTGCAACGCGCCATTTTCGTTTCCTCCTTGAGGGGCGCCGGTTTACCGCATATGTGGATCACAAACCACTCACATTCGCCATGTCAAAGGTGACTGAACCGTGGTCGGCCCGACAGCAACGGCATTTGGCAGCCATTTCTGAATTCACAACAGACATTCAGCACGTGGCCGGCAAATGTAACCCTGTGGCCGATTGCTTGTCACGCGCGATTGTGTGTCCAGTCCAGCTCGGGGTGGATTTTTCAGAGATGGCCACCGCCCAATCTGAGGATCCGGACATCCACGAACTCAAGGCAGCAGGCATAGCCCTGAAACTTGAGAAGGTGGCACTGTGTGAAGGGGGTCCCGCTCTCCTCTGCGATGTGTCTACGGGTCGCATTCGTCCCGTGGTTCCGCAGGAGTGGCGTCGGCGAATTTTTGATTCCATTCATTCCCTCTCACACCCTGGCGTCCGGGCGTCAGTCAAACTACTTGGGGCCAAGTTTGTCTGGCCTGGGTTATGAAAGGACGTCAGGAAGTGGGCAGCTGCATGCGTGGCATGTCAGCGCAACAAAGTCCACAGGCACACCCGAGCAAACCTGGAAACTTTTCCAATTCCGGACAGGAGATTTGACCACGTCCATGTGGATCTGGTCGGGCCCCTCCCTCCTTTGCAGGGTTGCACACATCTCCTCACCATGGTCGATCGAACCACTAGGTGGCCGGAAGCAGTCCCCCTGTCCTCCACAACCTCGGCAGATATTGCCCGCGCATTTCTGTCGTCCTGGGTCGCACGTTTCGGCACGCCATCCGATATCACTTCGGACAGAGGCCCCCAGTTTGTGTCCGAGCTCTCCATGGCGCAGTCCTTGGGTGTGCAGGTACACCGCACTATGGCCTACCACCCGCAGGCAAACGGGATGTGCGAACGCTTCCACCGGTCACTGAAAGCCGCGCTACGGGCCGCCCTGTCGGACGGTAACTGGGTCGACCAGCTTCCGTGGGTCCTGCTCGGGTTACGTTCGGCCCCTAAAGAAGACCTTAACGCCGCCCCCGCAGAGTTAGTGCTCGGTCAACCACTCCGCGTTCCTGGTGAATTTCTGCCTGAAGCTTCGGGTGCACATTCATTCCCCCTTTTGCCAGCAGAGCTCCTGACTCCAGCACCAATTCACCACTGCGTCCCCAAAATATTTGTTCCGTCTGCTCTTAGGTCAGCCCGTTTCGTCTTTGTGCGTCACGATGCCCACCGCTCTCCCCTCCGACCGCCGTACGACGGCCCGTTTAGAGTGCTCGAACACGGTGAAAAGAGTTTTGTGCTCGATATGGGTGGGCGGAGGGACGGCATTTCAATAGACAGGCTCAAACCCGCTCATTTAGTTGCAGGCGAGGACGTTTCGCCGGCCCAGGCCCCACGTCGCGGACGCCCTCCGAAACCTCCAGCCTCACCGCGGCATGCCAGGGTTGAGTGTCGTTCCCCCACTGAGGTCTCGCCCGAATCACCTTCACCACCAAATGACGGACTGTGTAGTCGTTGGGGCAGGCTGGTTAAGCCCCCTGCAAAATTTTCACCTTGACCTTCCTTCTGGGTGTTCTGGGGGGGGGCTGTGTGGCGGGCACTAGGACCAGGCATCTCACCCAGCAGGTGCAGAGGAGGGGGCGGTTCATGTTGCATATATTACACTGCTTTTGCTGTTCAGTTCAGATCCACTTGTTAGCCGTTGGAATAAACACGTCTCGACATATTCATCGTGTGTGCTCATTCCTCAACGGCTACAATATAACCCTGTGTCAAGTAACAATGAAGAGACAATTGATTTTATTTTCACTTCATGTACAACACAACCATTAATTTAAAAAAAGGCATTTAAAAACAGGAGTGCCACACCCATGACTAAAAACTGAAAAGCCACGAACACAGTAATTTTCTCACTGAACAGCGACACGGATGTGCTGTTGCGACTCAGTGACCAGTGACAAAATAAATCGGGACGGAAAATGGAATGGATGGACACACTAAATTAATCATCATGGGTTATTTGCGTCAACATAGGATCATTAATTGGCCCAAAATAATGCACGCCCCACTTTTCAGTAGTGATTCCTAATGAAATGTTTAAAAATACCACGACATTAGATTCTTTCACAAATGTGTTCCAGTTTAGCGTTGATGTTGTGCGTGTATTTATGATGCATTTCAATCATCTGTTTTATGAATGCACTTTTAAGCACAATGCATTCAAAACTGTCTTTGTTTACTTCCGATTTATCCTGTCAAAATTAAAGAAGTGTTGAGAATCTAAACAAGCTGGACGAATGAAACCATAGCAGTAATTAATACAGATCCGTTGGTGGCGGCAATGAGCCGATTCAGCCAGCAAACAGCCGCAAAGACTAGAAGAAGAAGAAAGTGAGTAAGGAGGTGGAGTTACACGTTAGTTAGCTCACTCGGTCAGAGGCCTCAGGTCGTTCATTTTTTTCTACCAGTAAATTTCTTTCAGTTGCATCGTTGCTGGCTCCTAAATTTCCAAAATGAACGGTGTAGATGATGAACCAGTACCACCACAAATGTTTATTTATGGTAAGTCACTTTCACTTATGTGAATGGGAAGAATTTGTGTGTTCTTCGTGCATCGTGAATTCAATGTACGCATAAAGGGAAATTGATAGATTTTCTACGGATCAGTGTATAATGAAAGACTCTGATTTCCTACAGAGTCCTACCGACTGCTGTCAGGCTTCACAATTCTCAATGATTACATGTGAAAAAAAACTGGACACTTGTAAATATGGGTTGTTGCAATATATCAAATGCATTTCTTGATTCTGCACTATGTACAGTTTTTTCTCTTATGGAACGGTTTTGCACATTTACATTTGCACAGTATACAGTTGACATTTTTATTGTGTTATGCTTAGAATATCTTGTTTTCTATCCTTTCACCCCACCCCAACCCTTTTCAATTGCTGCTGTGGACTGCAAATTTCCCCATTGTGGGACGAATAAAGGTATTCTGATTCTGAGAGCAGTGTATATCTTGATATAATATGTTGAGGTTACACGTTTCATCCTAATTGGCGAGTGTATGTGTGGCGCACTGGTTTAGTGCTGCTAAACACGTGTTTAGTGCTGCTAAACACGTGTTTAGCCGTGCAGCATGGCGTCTCCCCTATTTCCATGAGAAGTATTCATATTAAAACATGTCTTCCCAAGAATTGTATTTAGCTCCTTCTTGATCACGACAATTCGCTCTGTATTTTTGCGTTTGTGATGATTATGTTAAACTGGTTGTTTTACATTGTGATAGCCAGGCTAATTAGCAGGCTAGCAGCCTCAACGCCGGCTCTCACGTGTGCACTACGGTGCCTCCACTCCATTCAACTTGTCTTATACTTTGATGTTCAGCATTTCATAGTACATCTATCTCTTCTACCCCATCTGATGTTAAAATGCAATAACCGACGACGTCGATGCTGTCTTTCTACGTTTTGCAGTGCTCGATGTATTTAACACAAAGACTTTTGGCAGTGTCGCGTATTAATTCTAGTCTTGCAGTTATATATTTTTTTCGAAATGTATAAGTATGCTTACTGACTAAAGATCTTTAACTTGCCCACATTCATTTTGGACGGAATGTTCCCTTATCCGTCAAGGTTAGGACCAGGCCGTGTGGAAATATCACGTCGGCCACGTGGAGCCCCCACGTATTCGAGCGATGTTTTTTTTTATGAACGAAGCCCATAGAAAAGTACCATGGATTTTACAGTCGGAGATCTTCACACAAAAAAACAAAAATGCATCCTTTGCAATTTAAGTACTTGCCTAGTCATTGTTTCTCATCCAAAGAATACAATCAACGGTAAGAGAGGTGCGCATCGAACTTCCTTGTTTTGCATGGTCGCTTTTTTTGACCAACTCTAAACTGGTCAATAGCAAACTGTTTGCAAAAATAAAATCCTGTATCTTGATAATGACTGTTAGTAACATGTCCAGCAAGAATCGCAGCATTACTGAACCAGCATTTATTTCTCTTTAAATGTTGAAATGGGTTCTGTGTGGCTTGATGCATATGACCTTTGCTTCATCAGGCTGCGTGCTTGAATCTGGAAAGGAAGTGAAGTTCTGTCCTGGAGATGATGACTTTCAGCATCAACTGGATCTGCGCATGGTAATCATTGATGCATTTGCTTACAACATAACTGTGGGTTTTCTCAGAGTTATGTTGTGTTATGTTAAAGGCTGAATTACAGTTCAAATCTGAGCTGAATTTTGATCTGTGCAGGCCTGTACTGACCCAGAAACAAAAGATGAGCTTCATCTTGTGGAAGTGGAAGGAAAAGACAGTGATGGTCAGAAGGTGACAGCAACATTGGTTTCTCTGAAGCCCTCCACCTTACCAAGTGTGAGTTTCTACGCTAGACTTGGAACTTAATTTTATAGCAAACATTACATTTCTTTCTTGTTTGGCTATTTTGTGATTGTGGCATTTTCCCCAGGTGTCCCTTGGAGGTTTCCTCGTTTCACCCCCTGCCATTTTCCGTCTGAAGTGCGGCGCTGGTCCCATCCATATCAGTGGGAACCATGTTGTTGGTGGGTGTGTTTGCCCATGTTCCCAAAAATTGTAGTGTTTCATCAAATGCCACAACCACGTTATTTCTTGAATTCCCTCTGAAGTAATGGAAGACTATCGGTTGCGTGATGACGACGATGATGATGATGACGATGATGATAGTGAGGAAGAAGAAGTAGATGTTAGAGTTTCCAAGAAAAGACCTGCCGCATCTCCCGCTTCCAAGTCTCAGGTTAGTTTATGATATTATTAACGACTATGCTATGCACTTCTATTGTGTGGACTGGGCTGGCTTGATATTCACCGTGTGGTATACCAGTGTTTGAAATAACGCCTGCCTGGAGGCCCAGGGCGTACGACTTTTACGTCGGGCATACAACTTTCGAAACGTCTGCCTGGGTGGCCGACTACTTCTTCAAGATTTTTTTCCCCCGAGTCAAACATTTGTTTTATTCAATAAAGCAAAAGCTTCAAGGAAACCGCTACAAGCCGCGTGTACTCGTCTTTCTCTGCGCCTTTCAAAACTTTCAAGTACACTTTAATGTCACGGTACTTGAGAGTTTTGAAAGGCGGTTAGAAAAAGGAGTCCACGTGGCCTTTAGTAGACAACGCAACGCAAACATTGCATTGTGCACCACGATGACAAACGACAACTGGAGCAAAATCTTCAACAAGGGATGTTCACCATAAATTTAGCACGGAAGCATTTGTGATGGGTACTTCCCTAATTTATGAAAACCCTTTATAATTCGTAAACAATGTTTTTTTTCGATTAGTCGTCTTATTGTGTTTCAAGTTGTGAAAAATGGGGAAGGCAACTTTGTTGTCTGCCCTGGTGTCCGCAAACTTTTTTTCATGTGTTTCAGACACTGGGTATACAATTGATTTTTTTTTTTCCTGCGCTTTAATGCTAGAATGAAATTTGCTCTCGTTCACATTTAACAATCCGTGCAGAAAAAAATTAAGGTGGACGTTCCTATGGATGAAGACGATGATGACGAGTACGTATTCATAACATTTACATTGCACGCCCAACTCGCTCTTTGAGTGGAGTTGCGGGTATTGAAATAATCTGCACTGTAATTTCATGCAGACTTTTTTTTTCTTTTTTTCTTAGCAATGAGGAGGAAGAAACCCCTGTTAAGGTGAACATTTATACAATTTGAACATGGTTTGACGTGATGTTGTCTAACGACACTCTGCATTCAACAGGCAAAGCCCAAATCAAAATCCACTCAAAATGGCAAGAGCTCAAAAGCCAATACTCCCACCCCAAATAAGGTAACTGGTGTTTTGTCTTTAGTTCTTCTCAAGGGATCTTAAAAAGCGGAGATTTGCCACTTCACATTCGAATTGTGTACTCCTTTGTTCAACCAAATCCAACATGGCTAGAAAATTTACAGTAAAGCTCAATTTGCCACCTAATTGTCCTCAATCGCTCTGTAAAGGTGAAGACCCCAAAACAGAAGGGGAAGAAATCGCCAAAATCCCCAACAACCCCCAAGGAAACTCTGCCACTTCCTGAAATCAAAGCAAAGCTGGCTGAAGCAGTTAAGAAGGTCAGTGATGTTATTCTGGTGTTTAGTTATTTCCACCAATGTCTTTATATTGTGAGTCATTTTAGCTCTTTTTTAGGGAGTGGTGCTGCCCAAAATACAGGGCAGATTTGAGAACTTTGTGAAGAATACTTTCAGAGGTGCTGATGCTCAGGTATGAGTCGTTGGCATGTTAACAATTGTTAAAACGGCATGTAAGTGGGCTTGGTTAATGTTTTGGTTATTTTGTGTCCATCCTCAGGTGGCAGCCGAGCTCTGGAATTGGAGGCAAAGTGTTGTGGACCCAAAATAAATAAAAAAAACATTTTTATTTGTTGGAATTTTTTTTTTTTTTTTAATCGTACTCAAAATCCCTTAGTGCCCCATACTTGTTCTCTACCATTAAGTCAATTATCAAGGTAACATATTGTAATTCCCACCTTTTGCACAGTCATACTGGAATTGGTATGTCATCAGCCACAGGCTTGTAACTGTCCAGAAATCTAAATATGCATCCTGTCGAATGACGCCTGAAGCAATGTCAAAGGGAGTCTACCCTGAAGTTGGCTCACAGAAGAGTTGTGCTTGTTTTAGAAATAGGATTTTTGTAGTATTTTTTGATTATGGAATTGTAGCTTTAAATCGTCTGTTTCTTTCTTGCCCTTTTGCAACATACTGTCATTCTCAAAGGAAAAACTTCAAAACGCTATGTTGCCTTGTACATGTATCTCATGCATTTTTCGTTGTTTGAAAGGTATGCACAAAAGCAGTTGAAGTGAGGCCATTCAAGATTCTCAATAAAGTTGGCTGGCAAATTATTTTCTGTCAACTCCTGATTTGAGACTAATAAAATGCATGTCTGTGGATGTTAAAAATGGATGCAATAGCTGCAGCAAAACTCTACACTATATTCTAATTGGTGATACTATCATTGGTAGACCTTTTTGCCCTTAACGTTCTGTTGTGAATAATGATGAATGACAAGGCAAAGTTCCCTGAGCCACCAGGCATTCTTGATTGTTGTGCAGAATAGCAGTAAGAAGAGTCATTAAATATATTCAACTTCAAATACAGTCATCTGGCGAAACATTACTCTTAGCATATTTCGTCCAGTTTATGCACACTCCAATGCACAGCTCTTCTAAGTTTATTGAATCACAAGGTGGCAGTAAAAACCCATCTATCGACTTGCTGTCTATGTGATGCAGTCTTCTGACTGTATTTACTGGAAAGTGAGGTACAGTACTGACACCCCAAAACACATCGTGACTGCTAGTCATGAAATTAGTAGAAAAAATAAGCACCAAACTATCCATGTTTTGTGGCTAATGAAGAGTGAAATGTGCATTTTACTAAAATATCACGGTGCGACAACATTTAGTTTTACATACAGCTCATGTCAGTTGTGAGCAAGGTATAATCCTTTGTCAAGTAACAGTGAAGAGACAATTGATTTTGTTATTTTTACTTTATATACAACACAAACATTAATAAAAAAGGCATTAAAAAGGAGTGCAACATCCATAACTAAAAACAGGAATACAACTGAAAAGCCATGAACATACACAGTAATTTTCTCACTGAACAGCTACACAAATGTGCTGTTGTGACTGAGCAAATAAGATTGGCAATCTTGCTTTAGAAAAATCAACATTGGAAATTAATAACCACACTGGCACTTGATTAAAGTGCCAGTGTGGTCGTGAATCATTGTTCTTGTTCATATAAATAAAAGGCCCAAACAAAGGAAATATGTGCTTTTCAGGGACTGGATAATTGACTTGAAAGCAGTCTGGCAGTTGTGAAACGTTTGGAATATTTGCCGCTCAATGTGTCCTCATTACTCTCTAACCGGAGTCTAACACCTACATTAAAAAGCGCCAGTCCAACTGCACACAGCGTAACACGGCATCTAGTTTTAAGCATGCTGAATTGGATGAAACAATTTGGCCTTCATGTAAAAATGGTGTGCCCAAGTGTTAAGATTATACAAATCCAAGATGTCCATGCATTCAGACACTCATTGTTGATGTAGTCTCTTCAGTCGCTAATAACTAACGTGTTGGTTAAAATGTTACAGTAACATTTGGACATTGCCCTGAAGTTATGAAAATATGGATTTTTTTTGTACTATTTCTGAGATTAATTATGATGCTTGTAAAGGGATCCTAAAGTCATTATCTTTGATTCTCGTCTTGCTCAAACATATTCCTTGGTGCTGCTCGGAGGCCTGGAAATGGGATACTTTGGTGTGGGTTTGCCTCTTGGGCAAGAGGCTGCTAGCATGCCGCCCCCAATTACAACCAAGAAGGCTCCAGCCCAAGCAATGAAGACAGCCGACCCAAACTCATACCTTCAAAAAGAAGACAAACTCGTCATGAAGGGTAAGCAGAGTATGTGACGATTAGATTTAAACACATAAAACCAATATACAATTCTTCTGAATTGTCATGTACTCACTTGGTATTGACTGGAGTGAAAGGGTTGTAGAAAGCTTGGATGATATCGTGAGCATACCAAGAGCAGGCAATAATGGCACACAAAGCTGTGGGTAACCAAAGAATGGAGTCAACAATGTTTTGTATGTGTGTATATGCATGCATGTATAACCCCTTACCTCCAATCAATAAGATAATGCCACCTGTCATGGCAATGCGAGACTTGCGCGTTTTATCATCTCCACCACAGTTGGTGCACTTCATTCCCATGCAGGCTGTGCCCAGGCCGGCCAAAGTTACGATAATGCTCACAATCATGAGTGCGCGTGTTGCCTGGAGGGCACCTGAGTGAAAAGGATATACAAGGTATGTTGCAAAAATGATTGTCAAAGCCCATAAAAACCTTTCCTAATTTGTGAATTTGAATTTTTTTCCTGTTCCAGTTGCAGCTAAGGTATTCATGCAAACAATTGGACTTCAGTTGCTTCCTCCCGCCAACCAATATAGGTAAGGAGGGGGGGGGGGGGGGGCTAAGGTGTGCATGATCAACTCAAACAGGTCTGACCAGGTTTCAGGTTGCATCACAGAGGACATCGAATTTCACATACTGGCTATAGGCTTGTGACCTCTGTACGCCAACAAAGACCCTGTCTGTGCATTTATGCATGCAGTATTATTGCCTTTACCTCCCTGACTCGGCATTATTTAACATCATTTGCTCGCCACTTGATTGCTGAGCAGAACTTTATTCGACCGATGTTTATCAAAGGCGGGTGCACATATTTGTAAAGACGGGAAATTTCTGAAACTAAGACAAGACCCTCCAATGCTACAAGGGCAAGAAATAGAAATAGCTGACCAATTTGGCCCCATTTCCGACTGTACAGATGTACATAACCACTTCCCCGAAGTGACTGCTACAGCAAAGTCTCCCCCCCAAACAGATAATTTGGCAACCTTTTTAAAACATCATGCATGAGTGTGATTTTGAGCGTGCAAGACAAGCTGTATCGCATACGCTACACAGTATGCGTGAACCCTGTGAAGTACGGCAATTAGTATAGGTGAAGGGAAGAGGCATTTTCTTTTTAAAACGACATTCTTATTCTTTCGACGGGGAGCTGAGTCAATAAGTGACTAAACCGGTTCGGACAAGCAACAGGAACTAGAGTGCTATTTACAGTGGCAAAAACGGGGCTGGTGTAACGGTGGTTTAATGATTCGGTTGGAGGCTTCCCCAGTACAGGTGTGGTTCATTTGCTTATATTGCTTTCAGTTACTCGTATGATCACATTTAGGTCGATATTAATAGAGTTTCGCCAAGACAAAAATGTCTCATCAAATGGAAGAGTATTTCGTTTTTTTTTTTAATGTGTCTTAGTATCAACATCGGCGTTATAACTCTCAATAACGAGTTACATGACTTACTGTTGAGCTGGAGGATGGAGTCGTAGACTTTGCATTGTATCTGGCCTGTGCTTTGGAAGGCACAAGACATCCAAAGGCCTTCGTACATAGCCACTGCTGTGATGATGTTGTCCCCGACATAAGCCGACATTTTCCATTGGGGCAAAATTGTGCCCACTATCAAGCCAATTAAGCCCAGAAGCGCCAGGACAAATCCTAACATCTGCAAACCGGAGTTGGCCATTTTCTCTTCTTCCTCTTCGACGACGATCTGACTTCAAAAATGGGGGAGGCGATGTGCACTTGTTCAAAATCCCACACCTCGTCTAAATAGAAAGCTAAAAGACTAAAACACTGTTCCTGTTTTATTTTAAATTATGTCGAAAACAATGTGTTCAAGTTCTTAAAAGTGTAAATAAAATTTCAATACTCGTATTGGTTTAGCCGACGATGTCACCTTGCGCACCTGTTGCTTTGCCGCACCTTTAATGGGGAGGGGACGACGGGAGAGAGTTTTTACGCAGTTTCTGTTGCGGGTGGGTGGGGCCTTGCACGTCTTCAGTTTCATGACGTAGGCATTTCCGGAAAAATCTTGCCATATTCGCGACAAGACAAACGTGCAGAATTTCTTTTTGGCGTTTTATTAAAACGAACTATAAATATTAAAACGGTTTTAATATTTATAGTTCAAAACAAAAACGCATTTTGTAG
Source organism: Hippocampus bargibanti (assembly GCF_051943395.1). Taxonomy (NCBI): domain Eukaryota; kingdom Metazoa; phylum Chordata; class Actinopteri; order Syngnathiformes; family Syngnathidae; genus Hippocampus; species Hippocampus bargibanti. The sequence continues at coordinate 7,833,526 of NC_142749.1, read as the reverse complement.
AAATCATTTTTTTATTTTTTTATTCATAAAATGCCCTGACGCTTACGTGTTTACCATTCTTATTGAAGTCTATATCACAATGTTAATCCCAAAAAATGCCAAACAGTTATTTTAAAACGTGTATTTTTTCTTGTTTTCTTGAAATATTAAAAAATGACTTGACTTGAACCAAAAATTAATCAAGGACCCAATTTGACATTTTTTTCTGTAATCTACATTGTTTTCTTCAGCAAATTTGTGTCATTCAGAATATCTTTATTTCAAAGATAAGCACAACACAGACAAAAAGGCACTGGAATTTTGGCCTATTATGTCTACATTGATACTGACGAGACTTACCCCACTGTCTCCCACTGGCTCTCTGAGTCACACTGCAAAGGGGAGGTTCCAATTTACTTTGTCAACTGTCGCAAATATGATGACGAACAGAATTACTCACTTGAAGAGAAACAACTGAAACCAATACCAAGTGGCTCAGTTGGATTGTTTGCTGTTCGAAATGACTGGTCTTTTCTTGATCTACGGTTTGCATGCTGCTGCGGTTCTGATTAGTGGCAATTAATAATGTTAAGAGAATGTGTGCTGAATATTGAGTTTTTCATGAAGTGGTTCACCATATTTGACATATAATTTAAAGGATAACCAACACAATTTTTTTGTTTTCTAAAACTGACACCAGAAAAACGTTTATAGGATCTAAAATACCCAAAACACGCAGGCTGATATTTTTAGTCAAATGCAAAACACCAATAAAAATGACTTAAAGTGTCCAAAATCTGCCACAAATGAGCTCGAAACTAGGGAGATTCAGAAAGTCCCGCCACCATGTTTGTGATGTCACTACAGGGCACACACTGCCTTGCTCCAGAATCAAAACAATGGCTTCAGATATTTCAGATTTGGAGAAGATGCTTTCTTGTTACTCATCCAGTTTTTAATACAATTCAAATAGTTCAGAAGAGGAAAGCATAAATGTTTGCAATCAATTAAAGAAGTCCTTCCGTATCAATTCGAGCCATCTGCAAGTGATGAAACCGGTAAAGATCTGGACTCCGATGTAGCGGCCAGAAAATGCACAAGATGGCGCACAAGTGGCGATTCGTCCAGTATATGAAATGGGCTGATTTGTCCGCTGGGAATTTGTGCAAACTTACACCTTCTTTATGCGTGTTACCGCAATTGGCTGCGACACACAACGATTCACCATCGCATTATTTATGTAGTTTTCCTTCTAATTTCGCGATGAACACGGTGTTTTCAGATGGAAAAAAGTACCCACAATTCATTGTGTGTTGCTTTCTCGGTCTCGAAGGTGACACGTTCCGAATGTGACGTCACTTCGGGTATCGTCATCAACTCGAAAACAAGACTTCATGAATATTCAGTGCGAGGCTTGAAACGTAAAATATAGCTATATGCGGAGGAACCTTTGTGAAATGCACTTAGTAGAAGTCATTCAAAATGATTTTACAAATTATGGACGCAACTTGTCCGGAGGTGTCCGGCATTTCCTGGCACAAACGTTCCATCTCTCAAATATGACTGGAGTGGATGACTCGTTTTTAACGAATCTTTGTCGTAGAGATTATATCCCGAACTGAAGTAGAAAAAATACTTTTGACTACTGTTGTATGTGTTGGAGTTATAAATGTAACAAAACAGTTGGACCAATGACCAAGTTAAATCTGAATCTAAAACAGGATGCTCAGCATCAGTTAAAAAATTAAATATAAAATACATGTACCACCCAAAATTGTATTCTTCCTCACATCTATTGAAATGTGAATTTGAGAGCTACATTTGGCCAACCTCTTTAATCCTTAAGAATAGCTGTATTGTGTTTGAGCTCAGACTGCTATGCGTTAAACATATTAACTGAGAATTGTATCTTATGTTCTTCCTGGAGAACCACTGTCAGATTTGAAATTGCTCTGTCGTGAGCGATTAACTGTCAAGTTGTTTTTGTGATTATTATTATTTTTTGTATTTATCATGATTATTTTTTTAGAACTCTGACCTAGGTACATCTGAAAGGGCGAATGTGTTTTGAAACCAGGTTTGATGCTGCTCATCTTGATTATGAATATGAGTTGTAAATTAATTACTCTAATCCGTGTTACATGATCTATCCATTTAGCATGGTAGTCATTCTGACATTTTATTGTCTAATCGACTGTCGGGCTGTAAACTAGTTGTAATTGCATCAATTCATCCATCGAATACAATCTGAATTAATCCTGGTGCTTTCCATCCATCCATCCATCCATCCATCCATCCATCCATCCATCCATCCATCCATCCATCCATCCATCCATCCATCCATCCATCCATCCATCCATCCATCCATATACATACTCTGTGGCTTGCTCATCAGAGTTGTGGGTTTGCTCAATTTAGAAACAATTTAACAAACCAATAGAGTTTTTTTTCTGCCACCTTATGTCAGAGTTGACGCACATTGCAGTCATTAGTCAACAAGACGGCTCATGTCTATGTCCAAATTCAGGTAGACTTGAAACACTTTAGTTTGAATTGACTGTTGATCGTTGTGATAGCGGCTCTACAATTTAGAATGTACAACTGTACATTTTTGGTAACAGGAATATGCCAAACATGGGATGACACAAAAACGTGAATGCAAAATGGAAAGACAAGATTGTGTGTTTAGTGTGTGTTTGTGTGATGTGTGCTTATGTAAGAATGTGTTTGTGGTGTGGAGGCCCGGTGTGGTGTTTAATGGGTTAAAAGTGATCGTTCGTTCTTGGTTCATGGCTTCTCAGGGTGTTGGAAGTGGGATGTTGAAATCAGCAGGAAGCCAGGTGTTGAACAGAATAAGTTAGTTTAATCTTGTAGACAGCAGGGGCATCGTGGGGTGTCGGCCGAGGAGGGCCAGCAAGGAAAGAGAGCAAGCGAGACGAAACTGGGAGAGCATTTATAAGACGGACAGGGTGCGACGCAATAGGATGTGACGTAATGGGATGTGACATCATGTAAAGGCATGATGACGTATCAGGAAGGCCAAAACAAAAACAACGATGCAAAAAGATGTTTAAAGATGTTCGTATAGCGAATTACCCCAACAGTGTTAATGACAAATAAAAAGAAAAACAGACCCACTTACAATACAAATATATTATGTTTTATTGAATAATATTCCAGAATACCAGATCTCCTCTCAATTCAAGAATAGTTGTAAAAATATGCACAGGTGTGATGGAGCATCAGGTTACTGGAGAGGGTATATTGAGAGCTTGTGTCTTTTGATACTGAGAGGGAGGCACCCCCGGAGTTGTTAAATAAAAAACAAACATTCATCATTTCAGACATTTAGTAGCTATTATTGCAGGTCAGATGTTGCCATATACAGCAAATCTATTGCAGTTGAGTCTCCTGTTGAACTTTTCATGCTCTTGATTTCAAACTGGTAAAAAGTTTCATTGTATATTGCTGGTTTTCATTCCTATGGAATTGTAAAAAAAGAAAAGAAAAAAACGATCTTTTTTTGGGGGGCTCTTTTGCCTAAATCCAGAAGTGCGTTCAGATCCAGACCATCTCTCTTTGGCCACTATGCCCCAATGCCCATGTTCCATTATGGCTTTAAACCAGCTATTTTTTTCTGAAAATATGTTTTTTCCTGGAAGCCAAGAAAACTTGAGAGTTAGACACTCAGAGTCCAAGGAAGGGGTTGTGGGGGTAGAGAAAGAGAGAGAGAAATTAAGTGAGACAAGAGAGAAGGGGGTTAAAGTCATTTGAAGGGGAACCTTTTGGAAGACGTGCATGACCAGAACTGTGAGCCCACAAAGGTCGTAGTTCGTTTTTGACCGAGCACATGTGAGCTTTGGTCGTTTTTTTTCCTCTCTCTGTGTTTTCACTTGAGTACATCTTTCACAAACCAAACACAAAACTTAGTCACAGAGTAGAATTCAGATGGGATGAAGTTCATACAAGGTGGGCGGGCACATCTTTGAAAAGATGCAGCAGTGGTTATAAAAGCCAAAAATTGACCGACCCCAAAAAGATCATATCTGAAGAGGCAGAACAGCTCTGCTTTGTTTCAGGACTTTGCATTGGAAATTAAACACAACTAATCAAAAACGGAGAACACGTATTGAGATTTCTAAACAGAATAAAAATGACTTGACATACAGCACACTATTCATATGTATAATTGACATAGCATACGTTATGTATGATAGAAGTCTGACACATTCACATTTTTATAGTAAAGCACACGGCTAAATAGCTCATAAAGACCGCAGAGAATCTCTCCATTTGTTGTCAGAATGACTATATAAAGAAAAGCGGAAAAGCTGCAAGTATGAGATGCTTTTTAAAAATAAAATGGTTCATTTCAAGTGAGGAAGCCTGGGAATGTGATGAAGAGTTGCTACTATCACCAGTCATAAACCATAAAAAATGTTCATATTCTGCTTTCTTCCCGCAGTGAATAGAATCCGTGACTCATCCTTTCATTTGCATAAATTCGGAAAACAAGACCTCTATATGAACTAAAAATGAGTCAATATAAATCAATCTCTTTTTCAAACAGAAATATAATTTCTTCACTCGGTTGATGAATGGAAATAAGTATGTCGTTCTGAACTGTCCAGTCTGCATGTAACACATATGCAGAAGTCACTCTTAAACATACTGACTGTCAAGTGCAAGTAAATAGCCTTTGTGTTTCATTGACAAATTATTCTGCGGTGGTGTAAAAGAGAAATTATATTGCAGCACTGTATTGCAAATAATATGATGAAAAGGCTGTCATCACCCATAAGGCCTTAATTCATTTGAAATGAAATGCTAATGTTAATTTTGATTTTAATAACTTGGGTTCTTCCTTCTCCCCTTTGTGCATGGAAAATATTGTGAGGCTAATTTAGCTTGTTTGTTGCTGTATTATTGTCGCTATTATTTTCATTTTTACTTTGGTTGTTGTTTTTGTTTTTAGTTTTCAATATCATCATTCATTGGTTCACATCTGACCCGAGATTCCTTAATCACATTAAAGTGCAGTTTTGAATATCAATTCAAGTGGTGGCTTTGGAAGCAAATCACGATGTCCAATAGAGGGAGCTAGTTGTGCAGATGTTGCCTTAATTTGTTGGCCATGTTTAAACATGCATGTGTGGCAAACGAAAAGAACGTGCAGAGACTGCATCGCTGGTGCTGACAGCCTGCCTGCTTTTGTCAAAAGACATATTTTGTGTTTTAGAGAGTAATCGAGAGACAGCGGCCTGACCCCCAAAACCTTCTTGTTGTGAGTTCGTTTTTGTTTGATTGTTTAGATATGCGTTTTGTAAATCGCCTTGTTACAGCTGCAGCTTTGTAAAAAAAAAAAAAATCATATTGTGTATTGAAATGGATGTAATCTCTGCTGCAATTTAAAAAAAACGCTGTGGTTAGTTACAACAATCCAGGTCCCCCGATGAAAATCTCGTTTCTATATTTTATGTGTGTCTCTTTGACAGTGGAAAATGCAATGATTAGGATTGAGCACAACTGTTGAAAACTCCTTCAACTCAACAGTTACTCACATTTACAACCAGTTTTATTTTTTTATTGTCGGGAAGCCTTGTAAGTTTGTTTGAGACAGTCAGTCAATGAGTTTATGTTTGAAGCAATGTCCAGGCCTTGTATAGTCAATTACTCAAAAAGGGAATCCTTGTGGGCGGGGTGGTTTATTTGAAGAATCGAGCCTCCACTTATTTCAAAATTCTCAACAAAAAAAAAAGAGTATTGCCATGTTTTTTTTTTTTACTTTTTGTTTTTAAACCAGTTCTGCAAGAGAGGAGCATCTTCCTAATTGCTCTGCAGAAACAAGAAAGTCTGTTTTCCTCACAGCTGGCCTCTGAGTTGTTTGTGAACCAATGGATTTTGCTGTCTCTTCCAGACCTTAAAGTATTTTTTTGCAACTATCACAAGTCTCTTGTTTGTGTTTCATTGAAGTCTATCGATCAATGTCTCCCATGCCCTTTGTTTCACTCCTCCTTTGTCTTGTTCTACCCAATTCTTAATCAACATGCTTTACAAACGTGCCTAAGCGTTTCTGGAATTCCTTTAGATTCTGACAACTTACTATTTTCTTTTCTTGTTTTTACTTACGGTCATTCTTTACTTTACATTCAATAACAGTCTTTTTTAACATTCTTTTTTTCCCGTCTGTCTACATGTCTTATTGCCGTCTTGACAACTTGCGTCTCGTCATACCCAATTCTTAATCAACGGCGCACATGCTTTACAAACGTGTCCAAGCGTTTCTTGGATTGTTTTACATTCTTACAACTTGCTGTTTAATTTTTTTTGTTTTTACTTAGTCATTCTTTACTTTACATTCAATAACAGTCTTTTTTTTAACATTGTTTTTTACCCCCTGTCTGTCTACATGTCTTATTGCCGTCTTGAATATTTGCGTAGGCATTCTTCAGTACGGTGAGCACGAGGGGCTTCTTTCAGTGCTTTGTTAAGAGGGTAGGGATATGAATGTCTGATATTTTGAAATTGAAAGCTATACATTTTGCCGTCTTTGTTCAGATAACAGCTAAATAAACGTCTTCCATACTCCCTGCTCTCACCTTGAATTCATACTTTACTTAAAATTATTGTTATGCACTGACTGAGGAGGGATCATTTGCATTTTCTTTTTCTATTCGCGGCAATGACAAAGTACACGTTTTGGGACACAAATTGCCCTTGAAACTCACAAAAAAAAAAAAAAAAAAAAATAGGGGACTTCATTAACATATGCAATTCATTCCATCCATAGCCTCCTTGTCATAAATAACTCGCTGTGCCAAACGTTCGCCATTATCATATCAACATGCCTCATACGTCCCTGGCAAATGTCTTGCATACTTTACGGAATAAATTCTACATCAGATTCCTCAACAATCTATGTGCCCTTTTGTCATGAACAGTATACGTTATGCATCTACTTTATGTATGCATTTATGTGTTTTTTTCCCCATTCTGATTTTTTACAGTCTACCATTGAATTCCAGACTGTACATAACAATTATTATGACCTTCAATTGACTTTATGTTCAAAGATTATAGGCCCTAATCGCAACAAAATCTGGGAGACAATTACACAAAAACAATGTTTAGGTTCAACCATCGCCCAATCTGCAAAATTATTGAATATATATTACAATGAACACAAACACAGATTGCCACAGAAAGTCACAAAAGTCTATTTCCATTATTTCCACGAGGAAATTTAAATTAGGTAAAAATAAATAAATAAAACAAATAAATGAACAAATAAATAAAACGGAACACTGCTTTTTATACAAAACTGAACTTTTGTTAGTACAACTGCAAATATTATATAATTTTAATATTTTTTTTTACTGATTCTTTCTTTCTTTATTTTTTTAGCATATTCAGCCATGATTATATTGCCATTAACATTTCTCTCAACATCGTGGTGTATGTTTGCTGGTGATAACCAAGCACATGATGAAAATAGCTATATTTTGTTCCGAGGTAGATTCCATGAGCGACATTCCCTTTTGGAATTCCAGGTTGACACAAGCTCTATTGCATATTGATTGTAAAATTATCTCATTTTTTTTTTTTTTAGGGAGCCAAATATAAAATCTGCAAAGAGGATTAGAGCGGATCACCTTGTGTGTGACTCATGAGTGAACGGTTCATAAAATACTCTTATTCTCCTACAGACAGCGTCACATTCTTTTGCAAATGACGTGGCTCAGGTTACCTGCAAGATCTCTTTCCCTTGCCCCAATATTCATCTCGTACCATCAAATGTATCGGCGGAGTCAGACATCTATAGACAAGGGTGACGGCACAGTCCCTACAAGATGCCGTCACCCTTGTCTATAGACGTTTTTTGAGGGTGATTCTTCCAAGGTGATTTGATAAAGTGAGCGGGTGGATAAGCTGCCAGACATCGTCAGAATAACAAGTGCTCCTGCTCCGAGGCTCCTCTGGCTTTGATGTTTGCCTTCAAACTCGGCTTTATGCTGACAGCAGATGCTGAGTGAAGTATACACCTTGGCTGTTTTTTTTAGATTACTCGATTCTGATCCACACTGGATTGAAAATATGACCCAATTGTTCATGTATAGTCTTTGAGCTAGCTCCCTAACGATAAGTGATTAACTAATGGGTAGAAATGATGCACAGAGAATGTCACTTATTCTCTTTCTTTGTCTCAAGTCATTTTTTGGGATGCATCTTCGTGCAGATATCGATCTAGATATTTTCCTCTCTGACTGTATATTTATTGTGTTATACCCGAAAAGGACTCAATTTTAAGATCTCGTGGAGTATATGGTAGAATGCTGTTGCTGTATTTTTTTCACTAATTATTTTATTCTGACTAAACACTGAGAAGAAACAGCTTTCTATCCATCAATTCTCTAATCCGCTTATCTTCACAAAGATGGCGGGCGTGCTGGAGCCTATCCCAGCTGTCTTTGGGCAGTAGGCAGGAACTGATTGCTGGACAATCACGGGGCAGACAAAGACGAACAACTGTTCACAATTAAACCCAGGGACAATTTAGAGTCTTCCGTTAACCTGCCATATAAGTTTTTGGAATGTTGGAGGAAACTGGAGTATCGAGAGAAAATCGACAAATGGAACAGGAAAGCCAGAATCGAACTTTGCACCTCTGCACTATGAGTCCAACGTGTTAATCAGCTAAAAACCGTGCCGCTTATTTCAAATTGTGGAATTCATTTAGATTTATTCAAAACAAATGGATGACTCTCGTGTGGCTGATAAAATCGCATTCGTAAGATTCTATCACATAGGAGTCAAACTCATTTTTTTGCAGTGGCGCACATTGTAGTTACAGTTTCCTCTCGGGCCGTTATCAATTTGGCAAAGCCAGAAGAACATTTAATCCAATTAATGTATAACAATTTTTCAAATTTGAATTAAAAAATAATTACAGTCATTTTGGTTTACATGGGACAATTTGAAATTTTAGTTTGGACTTTAAGAAGCATCATGGAATTTGATTTGCTTTTGCAGGCCGAATAACATGATATGGCGGTCCACATTTGGCCCAATGAGCCTTGACTTTGACACCCGTGTTCTATCATCGCTTTCTACTAGATCCTCATCTGATTTGACCCAAGATTCCAGTTGACATCTTGCCTCTTTTGAGCTGCTTCATCTCATGTTGAGGTTTAGCTGACCTTGATGATTAGCCGAGCCGGTCGGCAGATGGTGTGGGGGGGAAAGCCGGCAGGGCTGCACAGTCACCAACTTTAGGGATCAAGAGTGGGCTCATGGGTAAGGATTATGACGCCGAGACTGCTTTGTAAACGTCTGGATGGTGAATATCACAATGCAAGAGCACAAATGCCTCACAGTCGTGGGAGAAACATAAAAGTGTCAGCGTGACCATGAACCATGATGAAAACAGAGAAATTAATGCATCAGGAATTTCAAAGGGGATCAGAGGAGACAAACATTTGGGATGGCGGTTGAAAGTTGGGTCCAGGGTCCCAGGGTCCAGATCTGTCGTTCTGTGGTGACAAGGGTGGGAGGGACGATTCCTCTCTTATTGTGTTGTCTGCTGATGGACTGCTCACCCTTCATCCCTCAGCATCTCATCGTGCACTTCTAGACCATGAGAGACATTCACCCGGCCATCCTCCAAGCATGATGGCAGACTTTGTTCCAAGTGTCATTGTTACCCTCTGACCCACCCTCCGTCTCCTGTGCTATGAGGCGTCAGGCTTGGGAGCTTCTTTCTGTCCATTTTTTAGGGACGGTGAATCTGATGTTTTAGTTGTCTTCCGTGGAGGACTCACGGGCTCACTTGTGAGCTCATGTAGCGATGGCTCCTTATACATTGCAACTGTTGAAAAGAAATAATGCCCATAATTACATACCCATCGACATTGTTATACATAGATAGGCATTGAAAATCCACAATTTTGTAGGCAATTTGATTCGGACTAGGCTCACAAAAATGGAATTAAAATGACCCAGTGAGTGATTTTACCTGCCATTGATTATGAAGTGTATTCAAATGCCCATCCCTCTTGACAGAAAAGGCTCACAAAAATGGAAACTGACCCTCTATAACTTGAGGCAGGAAGTGTGCTGCTCCTTTGTTCTTCTTTACCCGATTGCCCTTCATGACCTGGCCATCACGGTTGATACCGATATACCAAGCACGGCCAGACTGGGTCTGCCGATAGAGCATTGAGGAGTATGTGACGTAGTAGTTTTCAAACACACTCTCCTTGAACTTACACTCCGGAGTGAAGTGATCCTAAACATGAAAAGGGAGAACAGGGCAGAGGGGCATTCACATTAGCAACTATTGCAAGGTAAGACAATTTACGTGCAATTGTCATGAGAGCAGAGGAGCATTGTGAGTCTTTGAACATGGAAAAAGAAAGCATGTTTGAAAGCGTGGACATCCTTATCCTTGGGGTGTAAAAACATGAACCTTTTATGCTGTACATGGTAAAACAACACAAACATCTCTGCTGATCATTCCACGGGGAAAAGAAGAGGATCCACGCAATGATCATCATACAATGGACACAGATTGTTTTATACAAATAAATAATTTTCCTCCGGATCTAAAACAACAGTGTTAAATAAAATTCGAGGGAAGTAACAACACTGTCTGACAGTTTGACTGAAAGATCAAAGCCTGAACATGTTGCATGGAATTTTAATGTACATGGCTGCCAAAGCTAGAAGTCAACATGAAGTGGATAATATTTAGGAGGAAAAACAACTTCAAGATATGTTGTTGACAGTGCGCGCAAACAACAAACAAACCATAGCCAATGAAAATATAACCTCTGTGGTTATCAAACAAATGTCACTGATTATTATTGTAGTGTTTTAACACTCAAGACATTCAGGGATTTGTTTTGCTATTGTTGACTTGAGAAATGTGTTCCTCAAGTGTTTGGTTTCAACATCGATCTCAAGGCCAGATTTTGAAAGTCTCCTGCTTGACCTTGGATATTCTGTTGACGTCAGTCGAGAACGGATTTGCCCTTTCTTATCTTCACTGATAGATAAGAATAATCCCATGGTAAAACTACAAATACCTTCAAATTATGTTTGACTCAACACACCACCGTACATTCCACCTTAGGCAAAGACCACATACGGCATCTTGGATGTTCTGTCAATGAAGCATAGCCCTCTTTGCCTTCATGATCATCGTGAAATTGAAGTATCAAAACCAGAATCCAATCAGTCAATTGTCACAAATGAGCATTTTCCCTCTGCCAACTCCAAATCCACACTACACCGCTGCTCTCACAGGTCTTCCCTTCCATCAGGACATCTGAACATTGTATCATGTTGACTGCTCATATTCAGCAGTCGAGACAGATATACATCTTCCTTAGGCTCTATCAGTCATGTCAGGGTCCTTCTCCGGTCCGACAGCAAAGCCAATCTGGTGAATTGATTAATTGCCGTCACCACTGCAGAAACGGCCGAGTGGTGAGTTTCTTCAATACTTTGGGGAGAAAGAAAAGAGCTTGAGAAACATTGACCGACATGAACAAACCGTAGCGAAAATCCAACTTTAGAGAGATATGATGCAAGACCTCTGGTTTCATACTTATCATAGATCATCACCTTTCTTCTTCTCTGGGAGGCATCATCCTTTAGCTGACAAGGCAATTCAAGACTTAGTGACCTTTCTCTGTCCACTCTGCTGCTCCAAGAGTTTATGCCCACAGACCGGAGCAAAACAAGCCCTGGCATTTCTCATTCAGCCAACTTTACCACTACTATGACCACCACAGCATGAAGCTATTTTAGGAGCCCGACAGGTTTGATACCCTCTGCTTTGGCGAATGCAAAGAGGAGAGGATCGATTGGTAATGTGCCTCATTTATTATTAATCAGATCAGAGAGCAGAGGGCAAAAGGTGTCTAAGACAAAAAAGAGAGTGTAGGTAGGAATGTCATGAAGGAAGTAGAAGATAAGAACACAGAGAAGTGCACCGTCTCGCCTGAGAGTAAAATAACTGATCTGATCTGACAAATACAGCTCACTCCATACAGAAACCGTCATTCTAACAAAATGCCCTTCAGTTCAACCTCTGAAATAAAAGAAACACCAGGGATAACCCCCCTCTTGCAAGTAATCTCCTTAATTACCCTTCATAATCACTTCGCTGAAAATAACCAATGTTTAGAAACCACATCAGCTGTCTTTCATGCATGTAATGCATGAAATACAATAATTGTACATGAAAGTGTTTTTTTTATGTCCATTGAGCACAAAGAGTAAAAATCGTTAGCATGTTCATACATCTATTTTTGAAACCCCCCTTCAAGTACTCTCTGGATCCAAACTGAAAACAGAACCTCATCAAATTAAACAATGTAGACAGATGTTTACTGAGGATGGATTCTATTTCTATTGTACACATCTACAAAAGTGAAAAGAGACCATGTCAACATGTGTATTGTAGACCCTGTATTGTCTACTGTATATGTATATTTATTTAATTGAGGGTTCAAGAAAAAAATGTTTACTCTTCCATATGTGAATGCCAGACGGTGCCTCCCTCATGCGTCACATGCCAAAATGAATTTAAATGAAATCAGATGAGACAGGTACAATGTGGCGACCGTGCTGAGAATGGTCAAGATGCGACAAAACCTTTTTCTGATGCAGAAATGCACCCGCCTCCCCAACCCCACCAATTCACGGCTCTCATTTCTGATTAGGTCTCTCTTACCTCCTTCAGGACGCTTAACTCTCCTTGCCATCTGCCTTCCTTGCTCTTATATGTCCAAACAGGACATGTAAAGTGTTAAACATAAAAACTCACAAGGCATAAAAAATGATAGTCACAGTGCATATAACCAACAACAGAATGAATATTTATCCCTAATTACAAATGTCTTAATTGTACTGTTATCCTCGTGTGTAACTAACCGGTGCCTTGCAAACGGAGACACACTTCTAGAATCTTCAACATGTTCTGGCTGCAAATCCGAGATGCAATTACTGTATTACTGCAATTACTGTATATTCTCCTTTTTAGACAACAGAGGTCACAATGTACGGACTATCTGTACTTATTGACTATCCCATCAGCTCTGTGGGCACACATTGAAAGCATGACTTTGCCCACACTCAGAAACACCCCATTTGACCATGTTTCCTTAATACCACTGCAGGAAACTCACTTCACATAAAATCCATGTCATGGAAGCGTAACTATCAGATCATTTTTCTTTATCGCACAAACCCAAGTATGCATGTAAAGGACGCACAGAAATGCAAATGCAAATCCAGCAATGGCGCATATATTGCTGATGTTTTGAAGCCAGATGCATCTGCTCTTTGGCGCACCATGTTACGTAAGTCAGTCGACATGGATGTGCATATTAAAAGGTTTATCCTTACATGAGACCGTCAATACTGTCTCGGAAGCTTAAGGGCAACATACATAAAGCATGCGGATGATAATGTGATGATTTGTGTCCTGTGGCCTTTTGATTGGTATGTCGCTGAGAGGGGAGGAGCAGCTTCCATTCTCTCTCCAACCTTCTGTGACACCTGCTGTCTTTAGATATCACTCAGCTTTTTTGTTGTATCATTATTGCTAAAGGCATTCTATACCCCAGCAAATTACTACTGATAAGTACAGATAACCCATTGATGGTCTGAACACGTCTGAATAGACCATTTGGAAAAAATTGCAAAGGGTTGAGGGAAATATTTTACATTTTGGTCACGCTGCGTGAAAAGTATATTCAATGTCTTCCTTCTAACCATATGATTTTAAAAGTAACTGAAGAGTCATTTCAAACAGCGGTCTCCTGTGAGTTGAATAGAATGCTTGCGAGATGCACAACAGAAAAGCTAGTGTTCACTGTGTCAGGGAATGAATACATTTGCCAAGAAAACATTTGTTTGTCACCTCTCCGAGTAGTTCAGTGACGAGCTTCTGGAAGAAAATGTGTCCGATGAAATTGTTTTCACTCTCTTGGGATTATTTTGAATGTAAAAGCAAAGCACAGCAGAGCATGGCCTTTGAGCACTCCCTTCAATCCCTTCCTGCACCATTAAATCAGAATGTTAGACACACTCGAGAGGAGAATATGGGGTCATAAAATCAAATATGCATGATATTATACCAAAAGACAGGTGTTCAGTTGTAAAGCACCTACATAGAAGTGTGTGCATGCAGGCGTGTATGTAAATGTGTGTTTCTCTGGAAAAAAAAATGTGGGCTGCACTACAGTTATTGACTGCAGCAGAGGAAATCCCCACTCTGTTCACGGAGAAAAAGCATAATAAGCAGTCCAGCTCAGAGTATAATAAGAGCTTGTGCCTTTGCTTTATTCCACATGCATTTGCACATAATAGTTCTATCTATCCAGCACTAAAACCAACACAGAAGAACAAATCTTCTCTGGTCACAGACGACAATGCATCAACCATGCCGTGAATATTTTAATATTCTCAATTTCTTAACTAAAAGAAACGTGAAAGAAGAAATATTTGATTTGCTTTTGGACAGATAACCGTATCCTGACCAGAAAAAACTGGTGGTAGCCAGTTTTTTAATCCAAATATATTTTGATCTGCTACAGGTTCGACCAAAAGTATAAAATAACAATTCCTCAAAAAGGAATTTGCCTCCTTCCTGAATTCTGTGTTATTTGCATATTCATCACACACACACAAAATGTCATTCAACCAATTTTAATAGCGCACAGAGAGAGCACATAGAGACAATCACAGCAATGTTGTCTCGGGCCTGGGTTGGCAAAGCAGCCACAGACCATCGAACTACAGCCACCGTGCTTCACCATTGAGGATGTTCAACAACCCCTTTTATCCGGGTCACCTTTCAAGAATGGACATACTGTATTTTCGTTGTCAAAGTGACTGTAAAAATGTTCACAAGTCAGGTCTCCTTTAACATTGAATGTGAATCACTTTAAGTGAATTTTGACAAAAAATTATGGGGCCAAATGGTTTTAGTCATACCTATGCCACATTTCTTACACATTCCAAAAGGCTAATATGAGTTTCATTGTTGACCGTATCTATCCGGAAATCCAAAGTTTGAGCTCTTTTCGACAAAATACTAATTGGATTGGATTTGCCTTTATTAGTCTCGCAGTGGAGAAATTTACATTTCATTTCACAGCGGCAAAGTGATGAAAGGAATGAAGGTAGAAAAACAAAATACTTGGGCTGCTGGAAAGGCAGCCACTCTCGCGGCGCCAGCTTGAAGTCAAGAGAACAAAAATAATAATAATAATAATAATATGACGACAATACAAAGACCATATGACGATACAAAGACATAGTCATTCATTCTTAAGCACTTTCTGTACCCTCTTTGTTACATGAAGCAGTTCTCGATGAAAGAGGAGAGGATCAAAGCGAATACGAAACATGCAACTACCACGTAGCAGAGTGAAGCTTTAAATCCAAAATGACAGTAGTGATAAAGCCCTTCCATGAATTGCTTCTCTTCATATGATTACACAAAAACACTTATCAGGAGCCACTAAAAGGCTTTGCAGTGATCAGGATCACGCGTAGCAGTGTGTCACAAACTCATGCAGCAATAATTTGGGCTTTCATAGACTGATCTGCACAGCATACTTACCGAAGTATAGAGGTATCCGTCGCTATTCATGGCAAGGTACAGCCCCGTCTTTGCACCCTGGATTGCCACAATCCGCAGTCCCACGGGAATTAGGTTAAACTGCGCTGAATTGAATAAAACAGTTAAGGGAAGATAGAAAAGAGAATAAAATACAAAGTCAGACAACTCTGATTTCAATTGGTAATGTCAGACACGGGTAAAGACCCCTGCATTGTAATTTTGCATTGTAACAGTGTTGGAGTCTGCAGTCTCTCCACTGCATGCTACAGCTCTCTTTTTACCAAAATGCCGTGACCTCTCAGAGTTTATGTTGCAGCAAATTCTACACCGTGTCACCTTCACTAAGCTTAACACACCATCTAAAACTGAATAAGAGCGGGATGCTCTACCTCAGCAAATGGAGCTTGGAGCTGAGCTAAAAGTGGATGGTTTGACACAGCACCCGAGCAGTGCACTGCTTCAAAGCTAAGACAGTAGAAAAAAGGTGAGATGGGGAAAATGTCTTCCAAATTGGCTGAATCAACTGCTGCTGCAGTGTGAGTACACGCCTTTGTGCCGAGGGTCAAAACCTCCAAAATTCAATTCTACCTGCGGTACAAATTACATAATTTGGGGCTGAAAAGATAAAATTAGACTTCAGGGGGTTAGGATAATATTCACATAATGTTAGCAGCAGGAATTAGAATTATCTACGTTGTAGCGATGAAGGTAATAGACTTCCCTCAGATATATGATTGACTGAAACGACGCAAGCAATTCAACAGAACCGTACATAAACACACGTAGAGATACATACACTTACAAAATAAACTGCTTTCATCTCTTGTACTGTCAATGGTGCCATCAGGCTGCATTTGAAGGTAGTATCCATGTTGGCTATACAGGCGGGATACAATGCCTTTGAGTTGCGGCTCTGCAAATGAACACAAGTTCACATCTCCATTAGTTCATATAGCAATAATGTCATGACACTACTACAATTCTAATTGTATGGTTTCCAACGATTGAACTCTAAACGTATCTTTTCAAGTTTCCTTTCAGATCAAATCAACTGAATTGACCATGTCATATTTTTAAACCACGCCGTCATATTAGGTTTCACACCTTTAGCCCGCTCACAAATCAGCTATAAGTAATGCAGTGGTAAAGAAAAATCAGCATATCAGCAGTACTGCGAGCGTGTTAACAAGCTGACATAAATATTTTTCTTGTTTGGGCCCGGCAGAATCGCTCACGGCGCTTTGCTCTTCCATTCAAATATGCACCATTCAAAGGGGGTCACACACAAATTATGTTGTTGCGGGAAAAAACTCCCACCTTTTTGGAAACTCTCAATCAGATTGTCATATTATGGTGAGTAAACAAAATGTCATTAACAGCTGTTCTCTGCAGAGAAGTCTCATTGCAACCAGTTATTCCTTATAAACGCTTACGTTTTACCGACTCTTGGTTGATTAAAGAATCACCCAAGGTGCATTTAGCACTCATACCCCAGATCCTTGTAAGGCACACTAGGTGTTGAATAATACTTTTCGCCACCATATTAATGCAATGGTTTGCTACACATGCATTTTTAGCTATAGCTGGGGTCATCTGAGGTTAAATTTAGAGAGCAAGTTGGAGAGTTAGCAACATAAAAGATGCAATCAGGAACCTTGGTGGTGAACAGGAAAGGGGAGGGGGGCAGTGAATGTTTAATGTGCGAACGCCCCGCATCTTATTTTAATTTAAGAAACAGACATAACCTCACCTCCTGTTTCTTGGTAATTCAAACAATAAGGAGAACCCTGCAGGTCCTCTGTGACTCATCTCATTTTTCTCTTTTCACTGCTCACATTTATTTATGTCTCTGTTCCTCTTCAATGTATGTCAAGTGAGAGAGGGCAACACAGATGAAGGAGCAGGACCAGGGCCAGGGAGTTGAATGAGTGTTGCTCTAACTCCAAACTCTTCCAATGCCTTCATGCATAACCCTCGAGGAGTGTCCTGGTAAACTGTGCAATATGTCTTGTCTTCTGGTGACTATCACAGGGGGCAACAAACTGGCATAGTGATGATGCAGTGATGAGATCTGTATTACCGTTTCCCTCAGGAAATGTTCCAGGGTCGAAGCATCATTGAAATTGCGAACTATTCCCATCATTTCATGCATACTGCTGAGCATTTCAGATCTGTCACATCTGCTGTTTCAAATACACCATATTCCCCCCCCCCCACCCCACACACACACTCCCCCACCCCGTTTACTGTATTTCATTGAATTCATTGTTTTGAATAATATACTGGACTTGAGGTGAACCTTTAACTGCTTGATAATTCAATCAGAATATTTAGTTAATGTCAAAGTGAGGGATGAAAAAAAGGGAGATAACACAATAGCGGAATTAGGAAGCATTAGAGAGATAGAGAGATCGCTGCGACATGCAATGAGGATGTCAGTTTGTTCAGAATGGCAGGTCTGTGCACCACAAACAAAAGCAGAATTCTTTGATCATTGTTACATACTACAATTAAAATATCCATGAGTTTCAAGTACATTTTTATGAATATTTCCCTGAGCATGCCTCTCGACAGATCCTCTTTCAACCCATAATGGACAATTAATTTCAATCCACAATGAACATACTGTGTTACCCCACCATAAACAGCTTTACAGCCTCCCGTCAACTACTGGCACACTATTACCAAACATGTATTGCAATGTACACACAATAATTTGGGCTTAATAGCACTAAAAAGCTCGAAGCCCAGGATTCTACCTGTGTCCACAATGTGACACGGAAGTCTAGTTTGTGTAAGACATTTTAAAGTAAAAAAAAAACATTTTGTTGTTCGAAAGCGGACTACTCGTCCAATAAGTACCGTATTTTCTGCACTATAAGGCGCACATAAGAGCCTTCAATTTTTTTCAAAAGCTACCTTATAATCCAGTGCTCCTTATATATTTAAAATTTTTGTCATTCATTGAAGGTGTGCCTTATAATCTGGTGAGCCCTATAGCCTGGAAAATACGGTACTCATTTGCTGCGGTTAATACTGAAGCATGCATTTGGAATTCACTTACATTTTTGTCCTTCTTCATTATTTCTTCATTCTTCATTCATTATGCTACGCCGGTGACAATGTTTAAAAAAATAAACTTGCAAACCTTGCGGACATCTTTCTTACTGAGTGCTATTCATGGTTTAAAAAAACATGACAATAGACACAAATGAAACTCCCAACTTGTATTGCTGTATTTTTACAAAACAATGCTAATCTGTTCTATTGTCCCCCTATACCTTGCAAGCATGCAACAACTTTATGTAACACTTCTTTTACAAAGACTGCTGAACTCTAGCTTTAATGGCTCGTGCCCTGCTGACTGCCATACCCCATACTGCTCCCAAAAGTCTTGGAGAAGTGCATGCACTGACAGAAAGTAACATGTTGTGACAGCAGTCTACCTCCCGTCGGATTAGCAAAACGCACATTTGTTTACATGAGCAGAAAGGCTGTATTTCTGTCACAGTGATGCAAACGTGGCCCGGTTGCACCGCAGACTGTAGGTAGAAAAGAGGATGAATATCCAGAAAATAAAGTGTCTCTCTTGTGTTTTGGGTATGACAGATGTATTACATTAGCAAACACATCCACACTTGCTCCCTTTGCAAGCGAGCAAACTTAAACTAAAACATTTTTTTTCTTCTCGATTGCATAATAACTGCCATTTACTGGCAACCGGTCTTGTGTGTAAGTCACAAAGGAGAAGTCTCCAGTTTAACCCGCCATGCTAATGAGGACGAGTGGATAGAAAATGCATGGATTTATTGATCGGCATGGGGTATATAATTGACAACCTTGAACACTAGTCTACTCGTGGCCACTGTATACCCGGACAATGTCATTCCAGCTATAATTGCTTGAAAGTACAATACTTTTGACTCTTGACTTACTACAGTCTCACTAGATTCATAATTCACTGTTGTTTTAGGGAGCGTTCACTTTCACATGAAAAGACCATCAGTGCTTTTAGTCACTTGAACATCTTTTTGGGTTTCTTTCGTTTCAAAATGTAGATAGTCTTTTATAAATAGAAATACTGTGCACATTTTGATTTGGTTGTGGCAGCTTGATATTATACATGCCACTTGTAAAACTTTTGATAAATATGCCAGAGGCATATTCTGCTGTCCCGGAATATGGACATTTAACATGCAGGGGCTGTGTATGATGTCTTTCATCACTCACAGGACCCATGAGGGGCTTGAGTGACAGAAAACATTAGCCGATCCAGGTCAGTGGAGTGTGGGTCACAATAGAGACTTCCCTGTCTGTTTGTGTACATCACTGGCGCAAGTGGTACACACAACATGTCGACTCATCGGCACACCTGTTTCCCGAGCGACCTTCATCACATATGAACAGAAACAACAACAGTTGTTGACAGATTGAAAAAAAAAACTAAACATGAGTTGCCAGTTTCTTCAAATGGAAATGTTTTATAAGATTGACAGTGACAACAATAGAAATAAATAAAGACCATACAAGTGAATAGAGCACAAATGTTCCGTTGATTAACCCGAGCGTGTCTTACACCTCAGCGGCAGCCGTTTCATCGTCTACGCAAGCAGGGACGCCCCTCATCAATTTACATTCAACGGCAATAATCGTATTGAAAACCCCATGGGAGGAATGAGGCCTCGTCCTAATAGTACCACCATTCACCAAGCAATTAGATGTGTGTCTGTATAAATGAGTTCAATGCGCATCCGACGCCAAAGCAATCACTTCATGCATCACGGCGGCCATCAAGGATGCTTAAAGCCTTCCATGCAATGTACTTGCTCTGAAAAATAAGCACTAGTTGAGGTTTATCACTAATCAGTGTTGGGTGTTAGTTATCATTGGACTAATGTATTTATCTGGCTCTATTCGAGCTCAGTATGTTGCTTGCTAATAGCTGAGTTTCTATCGAGAGGGCTGGAGGTAATTACGAGGAGCTGCATGACAGAGCAGCCAAGGACATTTGATCGGCAACTTTGACCGAATGAAACAATGGGGGGTTTCCTTGACTTCTATTTTACAGACCTTCACTTTGTCATCTCCTTGGCTATTACGTCTCTGTTACCCACGCGTGCTTTCGTATTCTTTCCCGTCGTACGTGCATATTTACGGAGATCAAATACATCTATCAAATACCCCCACCCCCAAGTTAATTATAAGAACTTCACAAGAGCACAGTCTTCTGCCAGGGCTGAATTATCCTTCAAATTTCTCCCAGATTTGACTGATGTGTACTTTTTTTGCTTGCAGTGGGTAACTTATGATTGATACTGTCACTTTGTTTTTCCCTCTAGTAGTTATATCTGGCGTATACATACAAAGTGTTGTTTGAATGTGCATTCATTAATTTAATTTAAGATGTGTGTAGTTGACAGACAAAGCTGAACTCAAGGTGTGGGCATATAGCTTTCCATGTTGTTACTAAATGGATACTTTGGCCATGGTCTCAGTCAACACACCTCTTTAAATAGTCTCGTTCTCTCAAGAAAAAAATAGATGCTGTGAGAATGTCTGAAGAGGAGATTGCAGAGGATACAAAAAGTGAATTGATTATACCATTCCGCCGAACATCGTTTGTGATCATGCGTGAGAGGCAAGGTTTCACTTTACGCTTTTATTTCCCCGAATCTCAATGTATCAACACGTTTATTCGCTAACTTCCTAATGTGTGCGATGCATTAGAGAAAGCAATCACACCCTGTGTGAACACTGGCAAGGGATATATTACAGTAGTTGAGTCAGATGTTATTATTGTGTTGATATTTGCATTCATGAACTATTCATGTTAAGTGCACACCAGACACGTTACATAACCCTGGTAACTTGAGAGTCTTTATTAGTTACTTCTAGGACATATTGCTTATTTGTGCCCATTTTTCCCCCATATCCTTGTCTCATCATCAGCACCCCAATCGGTGTCCTACATCTTCACCGACTTTCTTTTGTCAGGTTTCATCAAAGCGCACACTGATTCCACTTAGCAAGTACGCCTGGGAAGTTAAGGTGCTACCTTCAGGACGACTGGGAACAAACGGATGCTCCTTGCATACACATCCCTCAGCTGCTTCACTTTTAAATTCCGATTTAAGAGCTTTGTCAACAGCTTCTCCATAGCTAAATATTGAGCCCACTCGGAAAGCCGCACAGACAATCCGCTCATGTCCATTTCCTTTCCCCCGAAGTGATGAGAAGCTTCTGCAATCAAGAGACGAGAAAGTAGATAAGCCATGAAATGAAAGTAAATGCATAAATAAAACTCTTAATCTTGAGGAGATTTCCCACTTTTATGAAGAACCCCATGAAAGATTAGTGTTGGAAACGGTATTGCTTTGCTTGGATTTAATCTGATGACATTTTAAAGGATAGAATAGATGACAGAGTTTTGACATCATCGCTCATGTCATTTCACACAATTTGGTTCCAGATAATTCATCGTTGAGGGTTCATAGTTCAAACGCATTGATAATTGTTATTCTTGGGACTTGTCACCCAAGTCGCAGACAATCCTCAGTGTGTTTGATTGAAACCACATCTTTTTTTTCTTGCCCACATGAGACTCACATGACCTTTGTTCCAGCACACTTTTTATGCAACCACTTGATGAAATAAAGGTGAATAAATTGTGTCTTAAACTGGACAGTGACTTTAAACTTGCCTGACAAATTGGCAGCTGTTGTTAATTCCAGCTTCTTTCATTTTAGGCAACTGACTAAAATAAAACATCTCCTTTTTCATGAGCATCTTGAAGCAGTTATTCATGCCTTTGTCACATCTCTGCTTGATTACTGTAATGCGCTTTACTTTGGAGTCAGCCAATCCTCCATGTAGCGTCTCCAGCTGGTCCAGAATGCTGCTGCTCGCCTCTTGACTGGTAAGAAGTAGCACATAACTACCACTCTAGCATCCCTTCACTGGCTCCCTATACATTTAAAGGACAACCGACGCCATCGGACAAGTTGTGTCCATAATCTGTAAAATCACTTCAAATGACTTCTACTGAGCATATTTTACAAAGATTCCATGGCATACGTTTTAAGACTTGCGCTGAATATTCTGGAAGTCTTGTTTTCCAGTTGATGACGATGCCTGACATGACGTCACGTCTGGAACGCCCCTGACCGAGAAAGTGACACACAATGCATTTTGGGTACATTGTTTGGTCTGAAAACTTTGTGTTGATCTGTGTTGATGGCGAAATTAGAAGGAAATCACATAAATAACGCGATGGTGAATCATTGTGTGTTGCACCAAGACTACTATTTAGCTGACACAAATTCCCAGCAGACAAATCAGCCCATTTCCAACGGAGCTTGGGCGCCATCTTGTGCATTTTCTGGGCCACTACATTGGAGTCCTGACGGCTCGAATTGATATGGGAGAACTTATTTAATCGATTGCAAACATTTATGCTTTCCTCTTCAGAACTATTTGAATCTTATTCATAACTGGATGAGTAACAAGATAGCATCTTCTCCGAATCGGAAGCTATTGTTTTGATTCTCGAGCAAGATTCTCGATTCTCGACGTCTTGGCGTGACGTCACGAACAAGGGGGCGGGACCTTCTGAAACTGAAACTTTCTGAGGTGATTTTGAAGGAGCCTTGGCACACTTTTTATTGGTGTTTTTTTGACAAAAATATCAGCCTGCGTGTTTTGGGTATTTAGATGCTATAAAACATTTTTCTAATGTCAGTTAGGAAACAAAAAATTGGTGTCGGTTGTCCTTTAAGAGTTCCTTTCAAGATCATATTTGTCTTCAAATCTTTAAATTGCCTCGCTCCTCCTTCCCTCTCCAAGTTCATCCACCTCTACACACCTTGCAGACGCCTCAGGTCTATTGACCAGACATTATTAGATGTGCCAAAAACTCAAGGGAGGCTCAGAGGGGATCGAGCCTTTTCCGTTGCTGGTCCCACTCTCTGGAATGATCTGCCACTGAACATTCGGCAAGAACCCTTGCTGCCCATCTTTAAAACCCGTCTCAAACCTCACTTGTACTCTTTGGGATTTGACTCAGCATGATTCCAACTTGATCTGGGTTTCATTCCCTGGTGCTTTCTACGATCTTTTTGACTGTTGTATTATTATTGTTAACGCGCTATATAAATCAATGTGATTGTATTGTACCACTCTGACGAAGGCGGAAGTATACGCCGAAACATGTCAGGTACAGTAAAGTCCCGTTATATCGATATCGGATATATCGATAGTCCCGGTTATATCGATACTATTTCTATGCACGCACGGAGAAAATTACATGCAAACAGGGTCGGATATATCGATAGTCCCGGTTATATCGATATTTTTCGGACTCCTTTGGATATCGATATAACGAGACTTTACTGTATTTGAAGACCTACAATACACTGTCTGTAAGAAAATAATCTGTTTTAAATTAAATGATTGTATTGTGTTGTATTGTAAATTCAATTTTTTTTCACTGCATCTGCCAGCAGATTTTTTTTCCTTGGCCATCATCACAGTTTCTGGGACGATCGGTAATTGTCAGTTAATCATGTGAGCCGTACACTCCCAACTCTTGGAGAATAAAATATAACAATAGAAGCAATTGTTTCAATGAAAAAAATGTACAAGTGAAAAGTTCACGTGGAAGATAACTTTCTTCAGTGACAGTTAATATCCAGCCTCATGGTTTTCTATCACACATTCTCTGTTGTGCGGCAGGATGATTCACAGCTTATTTCCCTTCCACCCACCTAGCTTTAATCTCCCCTGCTATCTATCTTTACTCCTCTTCCTGCTGTTTAATTACCCCCTTTATCTGTCTCTTTGCTCAGGCCCCACTTTGAACCACAATTTTTCTCTCCCATCGCTAAGATCTTGACTTTTCTCCTATTAGTATCTGTTTACCTTCCCCAGACTCCTCCTCCTCGCACCTCCCCGTCTCGTCCGCTATCTCTCCGCCTCGCTCTGACCCCTGTCACAGTTAGTAAAGTTCTGATGAGAAGCTACCCAACACTGCATCGTCTGATCAGGTGTTGTCGAGTAAGCGACTTTGCTCGGCCCTGATCTCTTGGGGTCAGCTTAATGCCATCCTCGGCTGAAGCTCTCCTTGTAACTCGGTCTGCTGCTCCCCAGCTATGGCCTAACATTTGTGCTCAATTTTTTTGCATTGCTCCTCCCTCCCTGCAAACAGCTGCATCAAGTCTCAACTGTATTTGCGCATTTTGAATCTTGATGAGTCAGCACTTATCTGAGAATTATTTATATATCCATCTCTCTCTCTCTCTCTCTCTCTCTCTCTCTCTCTCTCTCTCTCTCTCTCTCTCTCTCTCTCTCTCTCTCTCTCTCTCTCTCTCTCTCTCTCTCTCTCTCTCTCTCTCTCTCTCTCTCTCTCTCTCTCTCTCTCTCGCTCTGCCCCTCTCTCGCACTGCCCCTCTCTCGCGCTTTCTATTCTCTCTCTCTCTCTCTCTCTCTCTCTCTCTCTCTCTCTCTCTCTCTCTCTCTCTCTCTCTCTCTCTCTCTCTCTCTCCCTCTATGCTCTATCTATACATCTGTCCATCCAGCCATCGATTTCCGTTATATTTGTTTTTCACGCCCATGTGCGGGGAGGAAAAAGTGATGCTTTGGTTTGATCAATTGTCGAGACAACTCTTGTCCTCTTGGAAAAAGATGAGAGCCTTTGAGATTAGAGAGGAGATCAAATAATCCACAGCGCCCCCGGTTGTTTTGTGGAAATGCAGCCCTACTTAGAGCCCCCGTTCATACGGGGAAACTATTATGCGTGCAAATGACATGCAGTTGAGTTGTGTAAATGTAGGAGGTTAATCTCTAATCAGTTTCTCCACCCACATGATATTGTAATGTCATCATATCCTGCCAACACGCAATTTATTGTAGGAGACTTGGAGTCCAACATTGTTGGGCCAAACTATGTGAAATGAAGTACAGTAAAACAACATCAGAACTAAATAACAAACAGATTTGTGCTGCCGCATGCACATTGAAAAAGGGCCTCAATCTGTTGAGTTAAACTGTATTTTTTTGTGTCACACTAGAGTCACCTATTGAGTTAAAACGTTTTTCTGCTTTTTGTTTTCATCCAAATTCTTTTAGATATGGTATGGGCTCACCCCCAAAACATCAAGTTAGACGGGAATCCTCCTTGATGTAATCCAACTGCTCATGGATGGAAGTGCCAACCTACTGTTAGGATGAGCAAC
The DNA here is from genome assembly GCF_051943395.1 of Hippocampus bargibanti. Taxonomy (NCBI): domain Eukaryota; kingdom Metazoa; phylum Chordata; class Actinopteri; order Syngnathiformes; family Syngnathidae; genus Hippocampus; species Hippocampus bargibanti. The sequence continues at coordinate 7,807,681 of NC_142749.1, read as the reverse complement.
TCTTGCAGGTAAATGAATAAACTCTGTGCTTATTTGATACAACGCAGCATGTCAAAGCTATTCTCAGATGGAAAAACGTATATTTTGACCACAGTAGCCGTTTGGGATAAGAAACATTCAGTCACAAATTAGATCCCCCTTTCTTTATCAGCTGGTGTTAAATAGAGCACTATGAATCGGCAAATATATATATTTTTCATGCATTGGTGTTAACGCTTGCTTTTCTGTGCCACAAATGTCCTGAAATTTGTTGAATATCTGTCTATATAGATATAAAACACACATGGAAGGGCTTTCACGTGAATTATAGCTCCTCCATACGACATTTCAATCCATCCGTGTTGTATGGCACTCGTCCTCATTAGAACCGCGGTGACTTTGGGTGAGAGGCGGGCTCTAGCCATGACTGGTCGCCGGCCAAATAAATACAAGATTCCAGTCCCCGAAAGTCTTTACAAGTGCATTTCCACAACCCTCCCTCGACGCCTTTGCCTGTCACACAGAGCTGCGTTTCTTAAACAGCATGCAGGGAAGATGAGCAGTGTCTCATGCAGTCAAAATGCTAATTACAAATGTGGGAAAGAAAAAGAATCTTCTCTGTCTCGGTTTCACTTTTTGAGAGCATCATAAAATCTGATATCTTTATATGGACACATTTTTTTTTTGGTCCGAGCTACGCAAAATAAATAAAAAACATAACGTCCCGCAAAGCGGTAATCTTGCAGCATGTTACCGTATCATGATGTTACGGCTGGGCAAACGATCACCGCAACGGGTGAAAATATACAATTACTTGACATAAATGATCTGCTGTGTTGCAGTCTTGTGATCGTCCAACAAACTTCTCAGATTTGGAAGTCAAATGCTGCTGACATATGTAGAAAGTCTTCATCATAATTGCTCCTCCTGCGCCACAATAAATCTGCTTCGAAAGAGCCTTTGGCGCAGCAGGCAAACAAACACTCAAACTATCACTGTCTTCTCCAATCAACTGCGACGGTATGTGGCCTTGTCACGGAGGACATGATCAGCAGCATGTCTACAAGTTGTGCTGTAAAGCCTGGGCATAGTTATTATGGCTCAGTTAAGTAAACACATGAATGGAAAATATCACCGGAGGAGTATTATAGTAATTGAACTACTTAAAAAAAAAGTCTGTCTCTATAATGCCGTTTATAAAAGTGTGCGACAAAAGCAAAAAATGTGAAATCTGGATTGAGTGAGTGGACTATCATATGAATAGTTATCTAAAAAAGAGAATTTATATAATAGAATATACCTTTAGTGTAATTGGTTGCATTTGTGTCTTTTTCATTGATTAGTTGCAGCGGTTTATACCAAGAAAGTATCACAGATTAGCCAATTTTGCATTCAATTTGTCATCTAAAGAGCAACCAAAACATGTTGTGAAAATAATTGTGCAGCACATTACAGGAGCCACTTTCAATCTCACATCAGATTCCAATGACATTGTTTTGCCCGTCCGTTTATGACGGCGTGTTGAGCCGTACAAACAGCAACCTGAAAAAAAAAACATTTCACAAGCATGACGATGCCGACATCATATTGCTTCTCGAATGTCTGCAGACAGGTCTGGTGTGTGTGCGTAAATGTATCTTTGTGTGTGTTTGCATGTGCATGTGCATGAGTAGCTCAAGATAATGAGCTTGATGAAGCTGCTCTTGCAAAGTGTATATTTTCTTTGGCCAGAGGCAAAACATAAACTCCCATAAATTCTCAAGTCCAACATACTGTTGGACAATAGAGGGAGCACAACCAGCTGGTGCGCAGGTGCCGGATGCAAATCTTGGTGTCCTCTGGCAGTTCTGCTGCTCATTTTCAATTCATCGGAACTTTTTCAACATTGCCCGGAACAAAAACTTCTATTTTCATAACATTTTTGTCGTGCAAATGCACCTTAAATCTTCCCAAAATGGTTACAAAACATGCACGTGAACTACTCTGTGTGAATCATTCAAACAAGAGCATTCAATCGATTGATCAGTCTTTCCCAACTCTGTTTTGCATCAGCAATTTTAGCTCTTGTCAGACTTCCTATTCCGTGTGTCAGTTGAGCTTTGCCGTCATTCATTATATTTCATGTCAAGTTTAGTTGCTTCACCTTATACATGCTAAACTAGATACACTTTAGCCGTATATGAATCGTCGTTCTGCTAGGAACAGTTCATTGATCCAATGTGAATCTGTTATTTGGGCCAGAAACAAAATAAAATGCAGTTTAGCAGGGAGAAAACACTCATATTTTTTCACAATCTGTATAAACCAAGTTCATAGAAAACAGAGTCAAATAAAATGACACATAAAATGTTAATGTTATGCACAGTACATTAGTTTTATGGTTGCAATGACTCACCTGGTCTCTTCTCGTTGCGACCTTTGCGACCCCCACACAGTCGTACTTTGGAGATGAGAACCAGAATCTGTTTCTGGCACAAAGACTTGTTGCTCTTTGGACAGGGCTTACGCTTATTGGCTACCGGTCGATTGGTTTGGTCATCCTTGACAGCCCGTTTCTGTCTGATGAGTGAGCTGGCAAGAGCTGCCATCTTCCCACCCCCCTCTCAAATTTGGGAGGGGGGTGTCTTCCTGCACAGGTGCCCTTTTTACTGCTGTAGCTTTGGCTTTGCGCGCAATCTGAAGTAGGACAAAAGGTTGTAGAGAAGTCCCCACGGGGGAACCCTAAATGGGTTTACGGGGACAGTTTAGTGGGAGGGTTCCCTTTGAGATGGAGGAACGAGGAGAGATCCAAGTTCACCTGCAGTCCAATGTTTGCTCTCCACACTGGCACTAATATGTCAAAGAGGGAAGGTAGCAGTCATATTGTGATCATATTAAGCAAGGATGGCACTGGAAAAGGGTGAAGGTGCTTTTCTTCACGCATCTTGAATGCCAATCCCTCCATCAACAAGTTAAAACTCTAATGACGCCCAAAACTAGTCTACTACTTTCAGGCATTACAAAAAAACTATTCCACATATAAAAAGACTTTCACGTGGGAAAATTGAAATCATTTTTAATGCTAGGAAGATATTAAAAAAGCAAGACAAATCAATGTGTTTGTCACCATTCGTGCAGTCCACGGAGGAACTTTGCCTCCCATTTAAACGTGGCAGCCTCCAACAATGATGCGGGAGTCCTAGTGGTAATCCGACGGATTTAAATCCAGAGGTAGAACAGCAGGCAGCTCGTTGACGACGCTTGTGGGAACAGTGAAGAGACATGGACTCAGAGAGATGGAGACTCCTCTTCTGCCTCTGGATGGCATTGCTCTGTTCCCACAGTCCTCCCCGAATCCCCTCAACACCTGGCTCCCCCTCTTTCGCCCGCTTCTTCCTCCTCCTCATCCAAAGTCAGCGAGTGGTTTTGAGAGGATGTGTGTCTGAATTCCGGCAGCCACCATCAGTAGAGGTGACATTCATGAGAGAGAAAGAGAGATTGGGAGGGAGAAAAAGAGACAGAGAGAGAGAGAGACAAAGAGAGAGACAGAGAGAGAGATGGAGCAGTGGGGGGGGGGGGGGGGGGTAATCAGTGTAAACCTGCGAAGTGAGAGAATGAGATTGCCAAAAAAAGCACAGTAAGTGACCAATTCAAAAATTCACGCCTCTAAAGAGGTTACTGTTTCTCTCTTTGTTAATATTATTTTATGGCGGTTCGCATTCTCTTCTGGAAGAATAAAATTACCAGGTGTAACCTTCCTTACACACACACACACACACACACACACACACACACACACACACACACACACACACACACACACACACACACACACACACACACACACAGTATTTCAGTTGTTTTATAGTAGAGACTTCCCTGCTGCTGCGTCTCTGTCTGTAACCTGCTCCCACAGCAAGAACCTCCTAATCAAGTCATTATTGCCGCTCTACTTGAGATTTATCTAATTCATCTCAAACCCAAAATTAAAGCAATAAATAAATATTATGATTCAAAAATGTTCTACTGATACTGGCATCAGAACTGTCGCCAGAGCTTGGCGTTAAGGGGGCAGATGAAATTCATTGTGGTTGGTTCAATTATTAATCTCCTTCAGGCAGCACTTATCCCATATATTTGGATATATTTATGTATCAGTGGTGCTCCCAGTCACTAGTGTTGAATGTTGCCTTTTTAAACAACCACTGACAAGTATTATCTTAGACAACATTTACATTACATCTACGCCATCTTGGTTATGTCGAATGGATGTGGAAAAGTTAATTGCGAAGATTCATCGTCTGCTTTTTCCTTGTAGATGTACAGTATTGGTGTGCGAGGATATACCAAATTGCGAGATGAATGCATTGTAACTCAATTGTATGAATATCATTTGCCATTTCTTGTGCCACTTGAGTGGAAGTACATGTACGTGTACATATGTATTTGACATATCGCTTTTAATGGACCACCTGTTTCAATAGGGGTCTGCATTAGAAAAAAAATGAAGAGAACATTGATCTTAATTTTAATTGAGACAGGTTCAAATGGTTCTTTAGTTACCGACACTACTGTATTATGTCTCTCCTCACTTGTCAAGTATGGCGTGATTGAACAGAAACTTAAGCATAACGTACGTAGCTATACAATGATCAACATGTGAAAATTACTATCATTTTATGTTGACATCTTTATTTATGCTCACAAAGCAAGTTTTCTGACAGTAAATAAAAGCAGTTGGAGGAATGGAAAATGTAGTGTGAGTGTTTTTATTTATTTGCCCATTCATTCAATGTCATCAAATGGTGAGTATAGTTTTGCTTTTTGGAATGTTGCTGTGTTTCGGAGCCTTTTACTAAGCATCTTCATCTTTATTAAGTTCATAGTATTGCTTGTTCTGTAGCCAGAAGGGGACACAAGCCAGTGTCTTCTTGTGCTGGTCCCAAGCCCGGATAAATACAGAGGGTTGTGTCAGGACGGGCATCCGACGTAAAAGCTTGGCCAAAACAAACATGCAAATCAAACCTCTGAAAATGGATGACAATGATTCGCTGTGGCGACCCCGGAAGGGAAAAGCCGAAAGGAAAAGACGATCAACATCTGAAACTATTAAGACAAATGGGGTGCGGTCCAGTTGGACTGAAAATTACACTGCCGTTGAACTCCGCCACTGAAGTTCACAGCCTCATTCTGATGAATCCGACACTGATCGTGCCAATCATTGTCCTGACCGCAACCCCATAATACACCTTTCAAAATCAATGACTTCTAACCTCAAAAACGTTCTGGATGTGTGGCCAAAATTCCCACAAATGGGTTTTCCAGAAGTGTTCAAGATGTCCAAACTAAAAAGCTGGCGAGCATGTACAGATTTTATTTCATGTCTCAATTCTTGCCAGTGGGCCAGGTGCCTCAGATCTTTCATTCAATTAAGTACAAGTTTATTTGAAATATGCAAAGAGGTGGTGGCTGTTGTTATTTTAAATAAGCTATGTGATTTATTTGACTTTGCAAAACAGTCTGTTGCAAAGTAAATACTATATTTGGATTAATCTGGTCTTAATCACATTTGTGAAAATCAAAAGTTTGCTTCCTTTCTAATAAACAGAAATTACCCTCTATTATTTTTTTAAATTGTGTACATAAGAAAATCATTTTGGAAAATACATTTTTAGGTGGTTGAAAAACAATATGTGCATGATGCAAATGGATAATTCATAATCAAACACCACCATTCTATGGTGTGATCGTACAATGAAATCCAACAAAAATCTTCCCAGTACCTGCCGGTTTAGATTCCACGAAAGCAACTGATCTGAGGGCTAATCAATCTTGCCGTTTCTTTGGCACCTTTTTTGCAAGCCAATTTTCTCAGGAAACCAAGAGGAGAAGCAAAAGGCAAGGTCAATTCAAATCGTTTCGAACAATGCCGTGCAAGGTCAACGTCCGTCACGACTTGATTGACAGCTGACAGCAGGTGTTTGGTCTCGGTTGGAGGGACAAGGGCATGGCGCGGCGGAAGCATAGATAAGATAATGCAGTTTGTATTGACAAGTAAAGGGAAGTCAACATTTTCTTCTCATTCCTAAAATATTCCCTTATTCTGAAATGCACTTGTGTATTCTGGGTTAAGAATCAATCTCCTAATGGATGCGATGTTGTTGCCAAAGGTTAGTCTGTGTGTTGCTTGTGTCACTACTTACGGAGGGAAAACCTTCTTCTGTATTCTTGGGATGACTTCCTTTCTAGAGGTTATGAAAATATTCAATTTTTATTGAACTCTATAATTGATGAAATAATGTGCTCTTATGTCAGTATCCCAATGTTTTTTACTTTCCAAAACGTGATTACTGCACATTTGTCAATGTCCACTACCTTTAGTAAATTTCAGCAATCAAATTATTTTTAAACGTTTATGAAGACCAATCATCACTCTTAAAATGAAGCACGTTTGGATAGTACCAGTACATAAAATGGCCCATTTCTAATAGTTATAATTGTCCTTGTAGTGACTTTGAAGAAGAAAACACCTCTCAGTAGGCCAGAAGGTGCAGCTCATCTATTATTATCACTGGGAAAGACTCAGTAACCTAGATCGACTCGCACCGCTGGGTTCATAGTTTTGGAAACACACAGACACCTTCAAAAGTGTTGGAATAAAAAAGCCAATCTATTTGTTTTGGTTGAAGATGGAATTGTGTTTTGACAACAAAATAGGAATCTGAGAATAAAGATCAACAATAGTATCTGGATCCAGACGATGTTACAGTATTTTGCAACCACAAAATACAATTCAATGCACCGCTTTTTTATCATTATATGTGCAAGACTAACATTATTCATTCCTTGGCAGAAAACGTTATTTCTTTTACTTGATTACCTCGTCTCATCTGGTTGGAAATGACAGACTATTTGTGTAAAATATTCCAAGATGTTATGGTAGATGTGAGATTATAATTGTTTAACACCGGTTAACAGCAAATTGTCATCAGACATGAGTTGGTGTTCCCATAACAATTTTTGCCATTTATGTAACAGTTACACGAGTGTAACAGTTGGATTAAGTGTGAGTTGATCGGAGACTGGAGATTGATGCTAAGAGTAAAATGACTATCAATGAGTGACTACTACATGAAACCGTTGCAACAAAGTAATAATATACAGTACTCTTCTTAGTTAAGTGATTTTACACATGCCACGTTGGAAAGGTTTAGAATGAAAATTAATTCCTGACGAGTGACATCATTATTCATTTGTGATGAATTCAAAAGCTGAATTGTCAGTCCAGCAAAACAGTACTTCAAGGAATCTAATAACACCAACTCTTCAAATAGTTAATGTTTTCCTTCCCTTAAGATATTAGTCACTTGCAAGTACTGTACTGTACATATAAACTGAAATTGAGCAGTAAATAGGAATTGTTCTAGCCTAAAGTGCAGTCAAACTGCACGCTTGAATGGACTTTTCTTTCTGCGTAATGCAGAATCTGACCCATTTGATTTAATATGCACCACAACTTAGACCTGTTAATAGTCAGGCTAAGAATGAGTCTGCTTTTTGACATATTGTTCGGTGTGCCAAAAGGGTGGTGGTGGGTGTAAAAAGCCTTGCGCACATGTGCCGATTGACACAAATGGACCCCCACAATGACAATCCTTAAAAACTTGTAGTACCGATGACAAAAGATGCCTCCTTAACCTATGTTGTATTTGTGAGGATTTTTTGATCATTGTCATTATCAAGTTAATAGAAATAATTGGCAGATTTAACAATTGACAGCGATTAATTTCCATATATAATTTTTGTACATGTCACTCTAGCTCACAGAGCTGGATAATGAGCATCCAGTTGCTTTGTTCTATGAAACACAATGGCTGTGGTGACGTATAAGTATGTTTACATAAGAATATAAATGCATGCACAAACACACACGCAAACCCAGAAAGATTTAAGCGCATCAAAACAATTGGCCTAGTTCTGTCTTTGTCTCCCTCCTCCAGTTATCGCTCTTTCTCTCCTTCAATCCCTCCTTCCTCAGCTCATCATGCCGTCCGTAGATGACAGGAGGCATTCTTCGCTAATCCCCCTCCATTATGCATCCATGTGGAATTCTAAGCTAGCTTCTTGAATGCTGAAATGATATTTTCAATGTCCTTGACCCATGGGTGTGTTGCTCATTAGCTCTGAGCTGTACATATCCGTCTCCATTTTGCTCTTTATTTTAGTTGATTCGGATCATTATGTGGTCATTTGTTTTTAAACATGAGATTTTTTTGTGCATGAGTACCCTACCCCTTCTTGTTTTGCCCAATCAGCCTCATTCAGTCATTCTGTCACATTCAAAATCACTCGGGTTGCGGTTGGTCCCACAAAACATAGACTATGGTACAAATAAGTTATTAAATTATATATTAAGTAATTAAAGGCATGACCGAGAAAGTACAAATAATTAGGGTTAGGACAAAAGGCGCTTTTAAAAGGCAGAGCAATTAATGACAAAAAGTGAAAAGTTCTTTGGGGACCTCACATGAGCGCCTCCCATCATAGATGTTCTGCTGATTTAGCATCATAACATCTCCAGAAGGCTGAGAGCTGACTTCAGACACCAAAACCACTGTTAGATTTCCTTTTATCTTCACAGCTGTGTATTGACACTGGGTCTGAGTCGGAACTCTCTGAAGCCATGGTTTTGGATCTGGAGCAAGGCAGTTTGTGAAGGAGTATCTGGGGGCGAGACTTTCTGAATCTCACCAGTTTTGAGCTCAGTAGTGGCAGTTTTGGGCAACTTTAAGTCATTTTTATCGGTGTTTTGCGTTTGACTAAAAATATCAGCCTGCGTGTTTTGGGTATTTTAGTTTCTATAAACGTTTTTCTGATGTCAGTAACAAAAAAAAAATGTGTTGGTTGTCCTTTAAAGGTCTAGTTCCGATTATTTATCACAATACCCAATCAAAATTCATTCAATGGTTTTTACTTGACTCCTGATATCCAACATCTCATTATTTTTTATTTTTTTGCACCAAGGCTTTATTTTTACATGATCCTATTTTGCCAATGTCATGAAAACAGTTTGAGAAGGACATTTTTCTGTGTCTGTCTTGCTATGTCCCAGTATGAAAAGGCATGCTTGAATGTGTTTCTTGTTGACTGAATTGAAAGCATACCTTTAGAATGAACGTCACATTCAAACACAAAAGCATTTTCTCAAAGAAATGAAGCTGAGTGGCATATCTCCATATTATCAGTTCGATACTACTCAATATATACATTGCTTTTGTGTTGTGCATGCAGGAGTCTTTGTTGCCAAACGTCCTTGATCATTCCCAATCCAGATCATTCCTGCCCGTCGTTCTTGTCTGTTGTTAAAACAAACAAACAAACAAAAACACATTGCAAATGATCAATTTCGCTCAATTACCATAGGGTGACATCATTGACACTTCAACATGTTTTATATGAAATCACATGACAACTGGTGGATGTGGCTCAACGAATCAATTAATTGACAATCAAGTTCCATCTGTTCTAAGATAATATGAAATGTGAAAAACATTTGGAACATTTGTCTCTCTTTAAATGTTCTTACTCTACAGTGTTCCCCCACTTTTCTATAGATGACAGGGTGCAAACACCTCTGCAAAAGGAGAATTTTCATTAAGGAGGGGTTGAGCTTTAAAAAATAAATATATATATATATATATATATATATATATATATATATATATATATATATATATATATATATATAGCTGCATTTTCTTAGTTCATTTTAGGGAAGAGGGGTGTGCGCTCAAACCTCCAACTAGCCACACAGTGCCCGAGTGAGTCGGCCAGTTCAGATGGACACAATTGAATTGATTGGTTTCGAGCGTAGTTCAGAAATGAATGAGAGTGCAGTGCACTGATGAATTTGGACCACTGCGACCCTCATGTTCATGGGCTCCGTTTGAAAACAAATCACAGTTCAAATAAATTTCCCCGACAAAATCAACCAGTCCACATTTCTTGAGGAGTTCAACTCAGAAGGAAAATATAGCAAGAAAAGGTAAAACAGTGAGGTGAAACTAGTACCCATTAAGGCAACATTGTACCTCAAAACAAAATATTGAAAGAGACATCTCAATGAAACCAAGTCCGCAGTGACTCTTTCATTGTACATTATATTGTCAGTTGTTTATCAGGGCCTGGATGAATTAGTGCCGATGACATTTCTGTTTTCCATGTTCACTCCAGACTGTACTCTTGACAAGGATAACTTTGCTTGTGAACATTTATAAGGTCTTCCCTCATGAAGAAACTTAGCATATGGTCTTCTGTGTGATTTGACCAGTCTCACTCTTGACAGGGGTTGATCTTGGTCACGCTCACAGCACAGAGGCACTCATCCTGGCTGATAAAGAGTAGGCCCTGAGCACCAGAACCATAGAGGCACGGATATACCACACCAGGCAAGACCCAAGGTGGATTGGATTGGATTGGATTGGATTGGATATGCCTTTATTAGTCTCACAGTGGAGAAATTTACATTTCACAGCAGCAAAGTGATGAAAGGAATGGAAGTAGAAAAACGAAATACATGAGCTGCTGGAAAGGCAGCCACTCTCGCGACGCCGTCTTGAAGTCAAAAGAACAAAAAAAACTAAATAACAAATAATATGACAGCATAGAGACAATATGACAAAACAAAGACACAGAGAGACATTCATTCTTCAGGACTTGCTGTACCCTCTTTGTGATGACATGAAACAGTTCTAGATGAAAGAGGAGAGGATCAAGGCGTCTTTCCACCAGTGGATCAGGGACATCATGGTGGAATGTGCAAATCATGGAGGTTGTGCAAAGAGGCACCTGGAGACACCAAAGTCAAAATGGGAAACACCTTCCTGGGTGGTAGAAAATGACCACGCAAAGATCTTGGAACAATGTAATGGACAACCAACCAGATATCGTGGTCATAGATAAAGGGCAGAGGAAAGCTGTTGTCGTGGATGTAGCAGTCCCGAATGATGGAAACATCAGAAATAAGGAACATGAGAAACTCGAGAAATACCAAGGGCTCAGAGAGGAGCTGGAGAGAGCCAGGAAGGTAAAATTGACAGTCGTGCCTGTGGTGGTCGGAGCACTCGGGGCAGTGACCCCCAAACTAGATGAGTGGTTTCAACAGATCCTGGGAACAACATTAGATATCTTGGTCCAGAAAAGTGCTGTGCTGGGAACAGCAGGATACTGCGCAGAACCCTCAAGCTTCCTGGCCTCTGGTAAAGGAGCCTAGCTAAAATGGGTGACAGACACCACCCAAGGGGGGGTGAGACGAGGATGTTTTTTTTCTTCATATGTATATGCTTTCATGTTTATTGGCATCATTTGCATTGCAGCTGTCAGACCTACCAAGGAGTCATATCAGGGTACAGTGACAGCACCCACATTCACAGCTGCAGACGTCGGACCACAGAAGGTGGGGGTATTGGTAGGATTAATGTAAGTGTTTATGTGATGTGCCCCTCCCATAGCCCCCTTTCAGTCAAAATGCATTGGGAGCTTTTATGAAAGTGAGTTTTAAGCCATTGGACATTTTTAGTCTGATTACAGCTGGAGACATAATGTGTTTACACCGAGACGGCCGAGTGCCATGAACAGATTATAAAGCTCAAGATCTTCAGTGACACGAACATGACCTTTAGAGATGTGGAGAGCTCTAACGGGCCATGAAAACAATGTAATCAATCGATGAAGTGATATTATCACTCCAACTGTAATGCCTTTACAATAATACAATACATACAATACAATATATTGATTTGTATGGCGCTTTAACAACAGATTAAGCTGTAACAAAGCGCTTAACATGTACAACTATCATATACTGAACAGGCAAAAAAGCAGTCACAAAGATCGTAGTAAGCACCAGGGAGTAAAACTAAGATCAAAGATCATAAAGTTCGCAGACGACACCACGGTCATCGGTCTCATCAAAGACGGCGACGAGTCTGCGTACCGACAACAAGTGGAGCAGCTGGAGCTCTGGTGCAGCCGTCACAACCTGGAGCTGAACACGCTCAAGACAGTTGAGATGATCGTGGACTTCAGGAAACATCCATCACCACAGCTACCCCTCACACTATCCAACTGCCTGGTGTCAACCGTTGAGACCTTCAAGATCCTGGGAATCACAGTCTACCAGGACATGAAGTGGGAGGTCAACACCAACTCTATCCTGAAAAAGGCCCAACAGAGAATGTACTTCCTGAGGCTGCTAAAGAAGCATGGCCTGCCACAGGAGGTGCTGCAACATTTCTACACGGCTGTCATCGAATCCATCCTGTGTTCTTCCATCACCGTTTGGTTCGGGGCCGCCACAAAAATGGACAAAATCCGACTTCAACGGACAGTTAGGATGGCGGAAAAAATCATTGGCACCGCCCTACCCACTCTCGAGGACTTGCACACTGCAAGAATCCAAACTAGGGCGCGGAAAATCCTACTGGACCCTCCGCGCCCTTCCCACCACCTTTTCCAGCTACTCCTCTCAGGCAGGCGCTACCGATCCATGCGCACCAAATCCAGCAGACATTTAAACAGCTTCTTCCCCCAAGCCATTAACTCTTTGAACTCTTTCAACAGTAGCCAAAATGGAACTGTATAGTGCAACTTAGCAGTTTTTTTTTTTGACGACGATACTAGTGCAGCGTGTTCTACCGGAAACAAATTCCTTGTGTGTTCTACATACTTGGCAATAAAGATGATTCTGATTCTGATTCTGATCAAGACTGAATCATGCTGAGTCAAATGCCAAATAGTAAAAGTGAGTTTTGAGACATGTTTTAAAGATGGGCAGCAAGGGGGCTTTCCGAATGTTCAGTGGCAGGTCATTCCAGAGAGTGGGGCCAGCAACGGAAAAGGCTTGATCCCCTGTGAGCCTCTGTTTAGTTTTCGGCACATTTAATAATGTCTGGAGGTGTGCCGTGGCGGATAATGACATATTTTGTTACGTTTTCTCATTTGTGATGTTTTGATGACGCTTTTTAGAAATTATTAAAATGGATAACATTTTTAGTTTAGAGTTTAGTCAGCCTTTTGATATCAAAATTTATCATTGGAGTAAAGTGACAATGAATATGTATTTTCTTTGGATGCAGCTATTTTTTTCCTTCAAAGTGTTTCATATGAAAATACTCTAATCTAGAAATATGTTGAGATTTGTGTGATCATAAAAGCAGTTCTCAGGTGAGATGTTAAGGAGTTACCAAAATTGCTTATTTACCATGACATTTTTCCTTTGGACTATTTTTTTGGTAAAAGTTGACATATTCTATAAAATGTAGAGTGGATGTGAGAATGTAAATAGTTATGCAATGATGTTGATGCTGCTGTGTCCACTTGCTGCTAATGATGGAAGTTGCTGATATTGCAGTACTATAGTCAGTTTGACCTGGTGAGAGGCTCTTGTTTTCCAACAGACAATGCTAAAACAACGATGCCGGTACACAAGCGATATCAATTAACATAACTATGTGCGGGCCACTTGCATGAAGGTACAACTGTGTCGACTGTGCCTTATTTTAAAATCAAAGCACCTATAGCAGAACAGCTCAGCTGGAGCTTCCACATTGCACTCTCCCCTGCAAGTGAGTTCTGTTTGATGTTGCACAGATCTGCTGCAGAGCAGCCTTTGAACAACTTTGAAACTGCAATGGATTACTGTAACGGATGTTGGAGTGAAATCTCTCTGGGCTTGCTTGCACTACTGTGAGGGGAAAAAAAGCATCCGGTTATTGGTGAGGTACTTGAAAACTGATACATACTGTAATTTGTTTGAGGACCAATTAAAAGCAGTTCCATGGGCTCGTGTATTTTTTTTCAGAAGTACATAATGCCTTGCAATGGCTTAACATTTCTCTTTGTAATTGTACACATGCCATTGTTTGGATTAATAGAGGTTGACATTTTTGGATGCGCTTAATTTTGAAGATATATTTGGTTTATGGCTTGTCCACGAAAATAAAGTCAGTACAGTATAAGTTCTATGCGGAGGCAGTGGAAGAGGGGAATTTCATGTGAGTCTCCTCTTAAATCCGGCTTGCCGTGTTTTGGGGTGTGGGTGTAAATTGAACCTGTGTGTGGGACCACAGAGCACACAAAGTTCGGTGTAAAAAGGCAAAATGATTCACAACGCACACACAGAATGGCCCCCATTTCCCGTGAACACCATTCCATGATAGGCAGCTGTTTTAAGTCACCAGTACAGGATCTTATATTTCGTAATTACTATGTGAAAGGAAGAGGCGATGCGCAACGGCACAAACATGATAAAATCACTTTATTCAGAATCAAACTTATTTCAGCCAATGTGACTACCGTCTCAATAAATGTTACCTCTTAATGTGTCAGAATTTCCTCAGTATTGACAAATAACATTGAATTTTAGTTTTCGCTTGCATTGGATTTCCTTTGACTGTTCGTGTGCACCCAGTGTTGTGTCTTGGGGTGTGCCTAAATATTGTTTAAAGCTGATGAGAAAGCAATAAAGGAATACTGGACAGAAACGAGACTCTATATAACAAAGATTTACGAAGGTGCTTCACAAGTTGTCAGCGTTTGGAGATATATAAACTTCCTCTCCCGGCAAGTGAGGGCTGGAAGTGACTCATCATTTTCAACGTAGCTCACTTGAAGATATGTCAGGCACATATTCCATTTTGCACTGAGCCTTTAATTTTAAGGTAAATTATCCTAGTGCGGCCACCACACGACACAAAAGGGCAACTAAAGAAAGTTATCTCACTGTCAACTCATTTTAGGTTTAACTGAAAGGGTGTTCTATCGTTTAACCCCTTCATTCATCTTGCATTAACCACACATCAAACGTGGACCAGGGTGATGGTTTGGGATCTTTCTTTGCTTATAAAATGGTTGTTTTCATTAGTGTTTTTTATTTGACACATGATTAATTTTTTTCTGGCTTTTCTATTTGTGTTTGTATTAGTTTTAGTTTTTTCCAAGATATAGTGTTGGCCAATCACATATAAGGTAAACTGCAAATATCAAACGCCTGTAAAACCTTCATTATTCTGTAGTGACGGTAAACAGTATGGGGATTAATACATTTAAATCTCACGTATGATTAATTGCCAAGAGCATTTTTGCCATCATCATAGTTTTAGATTTTGAGTGAATGCTGGCGCGTCTGGCTGCCGTTGCTCACTTGGAGAAACAATTCTTATCCTGTGACTGTGAAGTGTCCTTAAGAGTTTTGAAAGGCACTTATAAATACACTGTAAATACAAAAAAATGTAACATCTAGTTTCAGTTGGTTTAAGTTTTCCTAAAAATACTTTTCAATTCTACTTTTACTTACCATATTTTCCGGTGTATAAGTCGCACCCAATCGCCTTCATATTTTTTAAAAGATGACCCTGCGCCTTATACACAGGTGCGCCTTATATGTGAAGTAATATTGAGCCACAATAGATCTCAAAACTACTGTCAGCAGCCACAGACTTCGTTTCCCCCTGTAGAGGAAGTGGTGAGTAACCCCAGCCTCTACTGTAGTGCCTTATATTTGCTAAAGTTTTATATATTCATATATTATATTTGCCAAACTTTTTTCCATCATTGAATGGGCTCCTTATACTCCGGTGAGCCTTATATATGAGAAATATTTGAAAATACACCATTCCTTGGGGGTGCGCCTCATGCTACGGTTTGCCTTATCCATCGAAAAAGACGACATTTCATTTGTTTTCACCTACTATACTAATTTGCATTTGAAAAACTGGAAATTAGATCATCTATAATATATTCTAACAGCCAAGTGTGGTTCAATAGGCCAACTCATGTCCAAGGTATGTTTTCCATTTATTTACAGTCATCGCCACCACAGGCTGGGGGATTTTCAGCCAAAACGGCTTGCTTTAATCCGACAACTCTGTCCTCTCATTTCCCTTGGAGGACAGCCAAATCCTTGTTTACCCCAAACCCTCATCTGTTGCCACATTAGGCTTGTCTCTCAACCGGTTCTCTGACTCTCTGCAATTAAATTAATATGGTACCTTTTGCCCGTGCAATGCAGATGTCAGAGGGCGCAGATGTGCACACATGATGCCGCTCTGGTCAGCCATTCTTGATCTTCTTCACATATTATAGCACTTTATTTTCCAGAGCCCCCTTTTTTGGCTTCTAGTCGATCGGAGAAATAATTCTAACACATTGGATTTTGAAGATAACAGTTTTACTTGTGCCACCTTCAGATTTTGTGTTTCAAAGGGCACTTGAACGGAATATTCCTTGTAATTTGTATCACCTTTTTTGTGTGAAATTGGCCTCATGTTGTGTCAAAAGGTTACTCAAGCTGTAATTTATGAGCTTCCTGCATTCCCACTCATATTGTTCTTTGCCTTCTTGAGTGAGCGAGTGGCATGCATTAAAGATGTCATTTGATTTATATTTGCTTTAAATTCTAATTTTATCTGGACATGCATGACAACCAATCACCTAATTTTGAGCCTTTGTGTTCGACTATCTTTGAACCTCAGTGAGTTTACTTCCCCTACTGCTGTTCATGTCGAGGGTAAACTTTTTTTCTTTTGGGTCTATTTCTGATTTCGGGTTTGTTCCTCCCAAACTTTTCCCAAGCTTCTAACATTTCTCTGCTTTTGTTTCCTTTGTGCTTGCACTCATTTTCTCTTTCCTTATTTTGCTCCAATACAGTAATACCTCAGATTACGAACTTAATTGGTTCCCAGAAAGTGTATGTAAGGTGAAAAGTTCATTTGCCAAACATTTATTTCCAATAAGAAACCATTAAAAATGAGAATAATCCATTCCCAGTTCCCCATAAAACATAATTTTCGACTGAATAAGCCTTAAAACTACAGAAAATATACCTTATTTGATGTATAATAAATGTGCTATTGATTTGTAATTAAATAAATAAACAGTACTATATAATAAAGTCGTTTTATTTACCTTTGTGATGGTAGTTGTCAATGGATGACAAACTTGATGATGATGATATCTGAGTGAAGTGCCCGTGTTTTCTCAACGATAATACCCTCACTCACAATGTCCCCTGCCAGCTGCTTTTTGTTAATCCAAATCAACAGACGTTTTTCCATCTCTTCTATTGCCTCAGACAACACAGAAACACCTTTAGCCACACATAGCAATGGTCGACTTAGCATACTGGTACTGGGACGCTAAGTCACACAAACGCAAACCTCGTTCGTATTTCTTGATGATCTCCTTCTTCTGCTCGACTGCAATCTTGTTTTTCTGTCCTCTTTGGCTGAACACTAGCCTGTGGTGGGGTCTTTTTCGATCCCATAATAGCAAAAGTATCCTTGATAACAAACCACGTATGCACTCAAGGAAAGGGGTGATGAAAACTAGTCCGGCAGCCACCGTGGCGCTGTTCGACCGCGTGGTTTGGTGTTCTTCCACCGAAAACTAGTCCACCAGCCACTGTGGCGCTCTGTGTTGTTTGGTTGGTTTGCCGAAAACTAGTTCGTATTCCAAGATTATATTCTTGCGAATTTAATGTTTGTAAGGCGAAAAGTTCGTAAGCTAAAGCGTTCGTAAAATGAGGTATCACTGTACTTACACAGCTTGCATTCCCTTTCCAACATCTTGCAATCTCTTTCATAAATCAAGCAATATTTCTCTTCATATCATGAAAACAAAAACAGACAAGGGCTATACATTTATTCACGATGATTTACAAATGATGAACACCCAATTGTTTTCACCTCTGTGGATCAATGAAGGATTATTTTATCTGATAAGCATTTAGCCTGACCAAACATGGTTTGCTTGTTTCACTTGTGGTTAATACACTGTCACTCTTTTACATCTTTAAGGTATTTTAAAATACTAAAATAAATAAGTATTATTGAATGAGACATGGCGATATGTGATGTGATAATTTAGGTTGCCCAGTGAAGCGAGCGAGCTCAAATTTGTGATTCAACAAAAATGAATTCCCCATTGTAATTCCTCATTGCCACTGAAAATAATAAAATGTCACCAGTGCAAAAAAAGTTGGAGTGGGCCAGTATTATGTTAACAATTTTATGACCCATCATATTTTTTTCCTGCACTGCTCCTCTCCTACCAGTATTAAATCCACAAGTAGTGTGTGCGGCCTCAAATGATCATAAATTGCCACTGAATTGAGTTAAAGTTGCCATTATGCAGTGGGAACATTTCATGTTTTCTTCATGTGCATGTCTGCATTATCTCTGCTTCTTTACAACCTGGAGCATAAACATGCATGTTAATGTGATTGTTCACTGAATAGGTGTTTGTCTAAGCGTGCCCTTGTATACTGAGTCATTTGTCAAAGGCTCCGACTTACCCGCAACCCATAATGAGGCGATGTAGAAAATGGAAGGATGTATAAGTCGAACCAGAAAAAAAAAAAAAAAACATCGATTTTGGTTTCTTAAGCGTTGGTGCAATGATCTTGTCGTCGCTGCAAAAGACTGCACTTGGCTCATTGGTCTGGCCGCTGGCTTGCGAAAGCTTGTCTAATTACTGCCCTTATTTTTATGCTGCAGCCCATCAAGCGGCCACTGGTTTCGGGGATAATTTGCCTTGCCCCGCTAAAAGTCTCTTCTCCATTAAGTGTGCCGTCTTTCACCCAACATCTTTCAATTCATCATGGGCCTTCTCTGTGTTTTTTAACCACTTTCAGATTCATATTTTAACTGTCATGGGTTCCAGTAATTTCGTTTCAACTGTTTTTCTTTTTTTATACTAGTGGCAATTGCTGGAAACCAATTTGTTGGGTTCGCTTAGTCATAGTAGTTTTTTTCACTCAGAAAAATGTTTTTATGTGTATTTTGTCCAGTTGTACTCTTCAGGTCAAAATACAAATGACAGTGTTGCTGCATTTATGATGTCGTATCACAACAAATATCCAGCCCACTATAATACGGATAATCAAGGGCATGGGTGGCAAAGCAAGATACAGAAAACTCTTTTCATGCAGGGCAAGAAAAAAAGAAGTAAAAGATGATAGAGAATAAAAATGATTAGTTATTACCCCCTTCACTCCTAATCCAGTTTACAAAAGTCCTCTTCACCGAAGCTATTTGACTTCAAAGCTTCTGAACCAGGGCCAATTATGTTGCATTGGAGAGTTCCTTTCCAAACTGAAACAAAAAAAGTTGTCAAAGAGAATTGTAATTCATTTCACGTTAGAGCCTAAAAAAGACACATTTTTGCTTTGTGGACTTGGATGAGAGGCTCCAATCGTGAAACGTTTCCACCGGCATACATATTATCATTTTAACATGCTATGAGAATCATTTCTTATTTGGTTGGCCTCTTTTTCGCAATGCATAAAAAGCCATAACAATTTTACTGCCATCATTTTTTCCCAATAACTTCTCGGTTCCCTTAAACAACCATATAAATTTATAACACTTACTAATGATGCAAACCTATAATTTAAATGGTTCAATATGTTTTAAAGAGCTATACCACAAAGCGTTTATACTTGCACAAACTGGAAAACTGTCCATAACATAGCAGGTCCAAGGTTATGTCAAGTATATATTTGCAATCTGTTATCAATATTGTGGCCAGAATAAACACTTGCCACTATATTAGGTACAGTTGAGATTCAATAAAGATCTTTTTAACCGCTTTGAGAGCAGTGGTTTCTACAATTCACAGTTTATCATGTTATCAAGTTATAGACTGCATGAAATGGTGAACTTTAAAGGGCAACCGACATCTCCGGACAAGTTGTTTCCATAATTTGTAAAATGGCTTCAAATGACTTCTACTGAGCGTATTTTACAACGATTCCACCGCAAATAGCTAGATTTTACGTTTTAAGACTCCCGCTGAATATTCAGGAAGTCTTGTTTTTGAGTTGGTGACGAGTCTGTACGTTATGTCACTAAAGGACCGCCCTTTACCGTAAAAAAGACGCATCGGTCCTTACATCACGTCAATGTATTTTACTGTACTTGTTTGGTCTGGGGACCTCGTGTTGCACCCAAAAGCCGCCAGAAGGCCAGAAGAGGGCGTCCACGCGCCATATAAGGAATTTATCAGCCTGTGGAAACGGAGGTGGCCACAGGAGGTCGCCATTTTGTGCCTCTTTTTTTTTGGGTGAGAGATTTTCCCCCAATGTTGCCTCAAAATAGCACAAATACATTATTTAATCGATTGCAAACATGTATGCTTTCCTCTTCAGAACTATTTGCATCATATTCATAACTGGATGTGTAACAAGAAAGCATATTCTCCGAATTTGAAGCCATTGTTTTGATTCACTAGCAATGCAAGACGTCTTGCCGTGACGTCACGAACTGGCGGCGGGACTTTATGAAAATGCCCAATTCGCAGCTCAATTTTTTGCAGATTTTGAACACTTTAAGTCATTTTTATTGGTGTTTTGCATTTGAATAAAAATATTATACTGCGTGTTTTGGGTATTTTTGATGCTATAAAACGTTTTACTGGTGTCAGTTAAAAAACAAAAAAGTGACGTCGTGAAGTCACATAAAAAACAGTGATTTTTTTGCACTATTTAAATATAACTTCTGACTTGAATCCCATTGACTGGTACACATTTTTCAATTTGCTCATTTCTAATATTGTCATAGCAAGCAGATAGCTTTTAGTCCAAACTCAAACCTTTCTGCTGCTTTAGTTGAAGATAAACATGATGCAAATGGTTCGTTTGCACCCGCAGATATAAATCTACCCTGCTGTTATGAGGGAAACACAGACTGTGTTCGCGAAAGTGACCTCCCCCTCAGTATTGCACATTTTTGCCCATTGTCAAAAATTAAATGAATCTCTCCACTATCTAAACAATTGTTTCAAACAAGATGACACGGAACCACAAAAAAAAAAAAAACATGGTTAGAAGGGCATTATTGTAATTGCAGATGTAATATGCTTGTGCGGCCTACAAAAGAAATCTACGTAATTACCCCTCACACTCATGTGCATGTATGCTGATATACTGTAATAAGTCATAACATTTAATGACAATGAAGGACTGTCATAAACTCTCGCGCAGAGTAAATCACATCATACGGGAAAAAAACATGAAATATTACGTGTTATGTTTGTAAATCAAATCGTTGGGGATGTTGCTGGAATACATATGCAAACAAAAACAAGGAATAACACAATGTATTGTTTTTCTCCTGAAAGGTGCCATAAATCTTCAATTGTTTTATTTAGAGAAACAAAAATGCTTGCATAATACTGTTTCAGCAGTGGCGGGCCGTGCATGTCACTCCGTGGTCTTCAGTAGTGCTACGTCTTAATCACTCAACAACTGTATGTGTGGTGTGATTTACTATACATCCACTAGAGGCCAGGAAATAACTTAAGAAATACTCTAATTAAACTGTTCTAATTTTTGCTATGAACGTGTGGATTCACGATAACCTCCTAAAATTGCAATATTATTGCAAGCTTCGGAGCTGTCCAACCTTTGTTAATGATGTCTATCTATTCTTAAAAGGTCAGTCTTGAAAATGGCTTCAACAGTATATCTGCAACCAAATCCATTTCTTCTCCTCTTTCAGCCATTATGGGTTGACAAAACCACTATTAAATTGACACAAATATGTATTTGCTTATGCATCTCGCTACAGATACAATGTGCTAGCTCTGGCCAGTATGGGCTTTACACTAGCGGCTAGTGATACTATGATTGGCTAGTGACCAGCCAATCGTGTAACAGGGCAATCATAATCAGGCCTTCGGTTGCCAACTCGAACTCTGATTGGTTAAAGCAACTGCTTCATTTGCCATTTATTTTTATACTTCAGAGCCTGCAGAACAAATTGTGAAGGCATACAGGTAGATATCTGACCCTGGTAACAAATGATGGCTGAAATTTGATTGGTTAAATGCTTAAATATGAAAAACACCTGGAAGGAGCACAACAGGGGAAAATCAATGAAAGGAAGCTGAAACATAATTCATGAACAAACTATAATTCACATTATTCTGTGAGGCCAGCAAAGAAGGCCTAGCAGAGCCCGACGACCCATCACTGTGTTTAAGTGAGTGCAACGTTGGGCAGAGTTTAAACCGTGTTTGGGCCATGGTGGCATGTGTACAGTGGCCGGCCTTGGCAACAGATGATGAGGCAGAGCTTATGTAACTGTGGAGGATCAGGCCATCAAAGCCCTTCCATGTCCAAGATGCATCCCGGAGGAGCGTTTATGTGGTGTGTGTGTTTGTGTTTGTTGGGATGGGGTTGCTTTCTGAAAAACTCAGTGGCATAATCTTCTTATTCACTGCCGATTGGCTGAGCATGTGATGTGTTCATGTGTGTGACTTTACAGTGCGTTTGCGCACAATGCCTTTGACTGTCACCATTTGACACAATCGCTCCACCTCATCCTCTCAGTCCTCCAACTCCAATCTTTGCAGTCGACCCTCACCTTCCCCCGAAGTCTCTTCACCCCCAAATTACACCGCCTTCACCATTTCGCCCTCATTAGTGCCGCTTTCCTCACTCTTCTCGCCTCCGCGTTGGCCCAGAGATCCGAAGATGAAAGTGACCTCATGTGGAAGGCAAAAGCAAGGGAGGGTTAGGAGCTTTCTCACTGAGTCTGCTGAGATTTCTCTGCCGCTGGCCAAGGGGGTGGGGGGTGGGGGATTTGTGCCTGTCTGAAAGACTAGGTGGGCGGGTGGATTGTGGGATGGGAAAGGGCTCGGGGGTTGGGTGCTCTGATCCAGAATCTGCTGATTGTCGGAAATTATACCCTCTAATATCACCTGCGACTCCCAGGACAAAGGCTGGGGCGAGGGTGTGTTTCAGTGGGTGATAAGAGGAGGGATAATGCGGAAAAGAGAAGGAGATGGACACTTGAGGGGGAGAGGATAGATAGAGCAAGAGAAGTAGCCTGAAGGCAGTCGTTTAGAAGAAAGGTTGTTGTGATAAAGCCCGCTACTGTTTGTCCACAATTTTGTATTACACACACAAATACAATCCTGCACCTTTTGTCCCTCGCCTTTATCTTACACCCGACTCGAAAGCCCGATTTGCCAAGCTGGGCCCACATGTATCCTTTCATCTTCCGCTGGTTTTCACTCTCCTTCTTGATAGTCTTACCCGCGCAGCGTGACTATCTCCCATTCACAGCAGACCCACTACAGGATTAGGGAAATACGGGCGTTAAAAAAAGTGAATATGGTCAAGTAGCGCCACCTGCAGTGCAAAAACAGTCACAGACACACAAATCTGCAGCCTCCTTGAAAAGACGACAGCAAGGACATTGCTTTTCCTATTTGTCAGACATCATGAGAAAAAGATGGCAGAGGGAGTAAATAAACCCTGGCTGCCATTTTGTTATGCGTTTAATCAAATCAAAATACATGTGTTGTCAATGCAGCTTTTATTTATATGCGTTCCTACAGAGAGCAGTTTAATTCATTATACTATCAATGGAAGTGTGTTTTTTTACACATACTGCATTCCCTTGTGTAATTTCAGTATCCTCTTCAA
This sequence comes from Hippocampus bargibanti, assembly GCF_051943395.1. Classification (NCBI taxonomy): domain Eukaryota; kingdom Metazoa; phylum Chordata; class Actinopteri; order Syngnathiformes; family Syngnathidae; genus Hippocampus; species Hippocampus bargibanti. The sequence continues at coordinate 7,784,232 of NC_142749.1, read as the reverse complement.
TCAGATTGTATTCCATGTAAAAGCCCTTTGGCAGTGACAGTGAAGAAAGTGGGGCACGACGGCACATTCAGCCATTTGTGTTCCACATTTTAATTCCAACAGCCGCCTCATTATTTGCTTTTCAGAAAATACAGACGCTTGAGTTCCTATTCATTCCAACTCTCATGCTTCTGAGCTTTCTTGTCTCGCAAGCCGTTATTCCATTTTGCACGGCCGCTTCATCGTGTGAAGAAAATTCCTGACACATGCAGACATTCACTGTTACGTTTACTTTTTCCTCCATTAATGAGCCGCAGCCCGTGGGTGTGATCAGTGTGAGCCAGCTCGAAGTAAACTCCCAAAAAGATGAGAGCATTTTTAGTGCACGCAAAGAATGAGAAGCTGAACGACACAACGCGGGCTTGGCAGATCTACACCGTTTCACTGCAGAGGTTTTAAAGCTTCTAACATGATTTCCCTCATCCTATTAAACACATAGCTATGGTAGCAAGACTGTAAAGTGTTGGAGGGAGGGTGACAGAGTGTGAACGATAGAATGGGAAAATGAGATGGAGAGATTAAGTGGATGTTGAATGTAGGCAACAAATCCTCATTACTCTCTAATTTCTGTCTTCAGTCTGGCCTCTTTCCACTTCTCTCGATCATCTCTTGTAAATTGCACTGGATGACCTTTTATTGTTTGGCCTAATCAAAATCCATACGCCGACAGACAGTATTTAAGAGCAAACTGTTCCCCCTTGCAGGAAATGAGTTTCAAGCACCCTACACACAGAGAGTGACTGGGAAAGGGTGATGCGGTGACTATTAAATATTGAATGTCAATAAGAAAAAGAATCCACAAATTGGATTGACTAAATAGCTTTCCCTTTGATCATCCCTGACGGGGTTAATGTGTTTAACCTCGACTGTTGCAGACGTTAAACGACCATCAGTTAAGACACACTGTGGATAGTGGCATTTTTTAGAGACATCCACAGGGGACAAAATGACTGATATTTACATGTTTTCTCCACTCAGAAATTTCAAGTGAATGTTATATCAAAAGCTCTGAAGTAAAAATGACCAGTTTGTTAGTCTCTATCCCACATGAGCTTGGCCGGGTTGTTTTTCAAACGCCTTGGCTAGGGTCTTCATTCTAGAATCCTCAAATTCATATTTACTAGAGATGTTCCTGCAACCTGGTTATGCCACTCCAGCCAGCATCTTACAATCTGCTCTTCATGCTGCACCATTTATCACGCTTCTTTGCACAGCCTACACTCGAGATGCTGTCGACTGTGATAGATCTGGTGATCTTGTGTTGTGGGCATGTACTTGTATTGCCATCATTATCACCTCTGTGCTTTCTTAAAGTCAGCCACTGATATATTTCAATGTCATCCATTTCTTTACGACGGTGCATCCCATGCAAGGGTTGTGTCTTTCCATGACAGCCATTCTGGCTCCTTCTCCTTACTGGGCTTCCGTCCACACCTCTCAGAGACCTGATTCTAACATAGAACTTCAACTTTGTCAGCCATTTGGTAGTCAAGACCACACATACAACTAAATTGGGAATTATAATGTATACTACTACAAACTGCAAGATGCAAAAAACGGATGGAAAAAAATTGTTTACATTGAAGACGTTTATGAAAATACCCTTAAAATGCAGTCATGTGTTACAATTCGTCGCTTTTCTGTCTCGGATGAGAACTGTATTTCTTCTTTTGACCAGTGAATACATCATTCATTTTCCCCCATCTTTTACATCCCGACTCAGTGCGGTCATCTAACAATCAAACGCGTTAATCTCTCAATCTTACTGTTTCCCTAGCAACCCAAAACAGATACCGCAGATACCGACTCCCCATTGCTCCTGACGTATGTGTCATCATGGTGAATCTTTCCACATTGTGTTGATGTGAGATGATTACCGTACGTATGTACTTTTTGGTTATTGTTGGATAAGCTGTGCATAAGTGGCACAATACCAACCTTGACTGACAATGATGCATGTCTCCTGATTTTTCGTGGCGATCATTTCGAAATGACTTGAACATCCTTCTGTGATAGGGTTGTCTAATAATGTCTCTGCCGCAGTGCCTTTAATTTATTTAACCCACACTCTTGCAAACAGTTGCAAATCAGTTCATTTACTTGATCGACCCTCAAAAGCCAGCAGATTGCTCAAGCACAAATCAAATGTAAAAACGTTTTCCATGATAGTCAAGAGAGAAGCAGACCAAATTGTCAAATGATGTCCAGTTACACTGTGCTGGGTTACCCCCACCGTCACGATACTGTAATCACTTGCAAGTTTTCATTGTAAGGATAATAATAATAATCATACATTTCATTTAAACCTTCTCATCGATTTCATTTATAAGCGCCTTTCAAAACTCTCAAAAATACGTTTTATAATTCTGCCATGATAACACATTATCTATGATAATAGGACCAATACAATTAAATATTTTCTGAACAAACGCGTGTTTGCTTTACAGAAAGCTAAACCTGCCAGTGTATATTGTAAGATGCATTTTACAGGAATGATCTAAATTACTGGAGTGAGCTGGCTGGTCTGCATATTTAATCGCATTGGCTGATTACAAAGGCAATGAAGACAGGGAATTGGCAGTTTTTTAGGTCATTTTTCCTCGATCAATACTTGTTTTCTCAACGGTGTAGTGTAGTAGCAATGTTGTGCAGCAGAGTGAGCTGTTTCCCTGCAACTGGAGGAAGCGATTTGTCACCTCGCTCGTACATGTTTGAACTGGATCTTGAGGCTCATCTTAAATCTGTTGTGTGCGGCAAGGTTGCATAAATTAGCTTCTTCCACTTGCATGCAAGTACTCTGAGTGCTCTTAATGTCTAGTTTAAACACATTTACAGGGTGCACGAAACGTTACTTTTTTTTGACTGGTTTTTGCTTACTCGTGACTGAAGACCTTGTCACAAGGGCCCATGGTTACCACATCTATCTCCCATCAAATCTATGCTGAAGCTTAGCATGCAAAACAGAGGCTGTGCTTTGCAAATTCATACATCCTCGGCAGTGTTGCAGCTCATTTTAAATTACTCTGAAGGTTGAATGTTTTTAAAAGGCTGTTTGACAATGCACCATTTAGATAAAGGTTCAGAGTGACCAGGCACACATGAATCGAATAACTGCCATTTTGATCTCGTCCACCCAAGCACATTCAACTCTTCTTGGAATACTTTCTCTGGGATTTGATCAGTGGTTGGCCCGCAATGCCTTCTCTGCTGGCCTTTTCTGCTGGCCTAAAAATATCTAATCACAGAATAATGTTTATTATTATTATTATATATTATATATATATTATATTTTTTGCACTATTAAATATATATATATATATATATATATATATATATATATATACATATATATATATATATATATATATATATATATATATATATATATATATATATATATATATATATATATATATATATATATATATATACCGGCCCGGTAGTCAAGTGGTTAGCACACCGGCTTCACAGTGCAGAGGTCGCCGGTTCGCGTCCCGGTCCGGCCTCCCTGTGTGGAGTTTGCATGTTCTCCCCGGACCCGCGTGGGTTTTCTCCGGGTACTCCGGTTTCCTCCCACACTCCAAAAACATGCATGGCAGGCAGATTGACTACTCCAAATTGTCCTTAGGTGTGAGTGTGAGAGTGACTGTTGTACGTCTTTGTGTGCCCTGCGATTGGCTGGCAACCAATTCAGGGTGTCCCCCGCCTCGTGCCCGAAGACAGCTGAGATAGGCTCCAGCAACCCCCGCGACCCTAATGAGGAATAAGCGGTACGGAAAATGAGATGAAATGAGATATATATATATATATATATATACCGTATTTTCACGACTAAACGGCGCACCGTGTGAAAAGGCGCAGTCTCATTTATGTGTGCCATTTCTGTGTTTAACACACACATTGGGCGCACCGGATGAAAGGACGCAAGTTTTATATACCGGTACATATCCTCTACTGCTATACGTACATCCGCCTCACAACAACACACAGGCATACAAGTATGCGTATTTAAAAAAAACAGATCGGGAGCAAAACTGAGTTTGGTAGTGCTTTATTTATTAATTACAAGGGAATAACATTTTGTAATCATCACTCAATATGCGTCGGCATGGTAAAAAGGAGCACATTACCGGTACCGACTTTTCCGAAAGTTCAAACCACCGTGCTAGCAGACACGTTAGCCCAAGCATCCACAATCCATTGGCAAACTGTGGCGTAACATCCAGCCCTTTTTGTTTGCCTTAAGAATGACGCCTGCTGGAAATGTCTCTTTAGGCAAAGTCTTTCTTTTAAAAAATCACAATCGCTGGGAGTTTCTCTCCGTTAGCATGGCAGCCTTTTCGCCAGCTTTTCAGCATAATTCGCCGGCCGTCGCTACAGTAGTCCCGGTCCGCATGGAAAAATCGCACAGTTTCATAAAACGCCAGCACCAAGACGGACCTCCTTGGAAATTTTCATTTCCTCCGCTAGCGTTACTGCTCTGAGTGGGACGGTGACTGTCGAAACGCTCCTTCCGCTCGCTCTTAGCTCGCCGATCGATTGCTTGAAGCTTTCCTCCAACTCCGGCCACCTTGCCTTATGTCCGCGTATTATGTCACGGCGGCTCCATTCCCATGTTCCTCGGCGTAGTTGATAGCCTTCAGTTTAAATAAACTGAGCTTCATAATCATGTCTCATTGCCATTTTCAGGGTTGTTAAAACAGCAATGTTCTACATAAAGCACATACCTGTTCGTTTATACACAAACCACGCCCGCACACCCCCTCGTTTTCTCTACACGTCCTCCTCATGGTGGTCTCTAACACGTCCGCACTACAGGGCGCACCGCACATTTTGATAAAAATCTGAGACGTTTATATGCGCCTTATGTATTGTATTATGTATTGTAAATATGGGTTGTTGCAATATATCTAAATGCATTTCTTGATTCTGCACTATGTACAGTCTTGTTTATAGAACGGTTTTTGCACATCTACATTTGCACAGTATACAGTTGACATTTTTATTTTGTTATGCTTAGAATATCTTGTTTTCTATCCTTTCACTCCCACCCCAACCCCATCCCTCTTCAATTGCTGCTGTGGACTGCAAATTTCCCCATTGCGGGACGAATAAAGGTATTCTGATTCTGATTCTGATTCTGATGGTCGTGAAAATACGGTATATATATATATATATATTTTTTTTTTTTTCTTCTTCCATGAATTCTTATTAAATCATTCTAAATTGTCTTTCAACTTCCTGTCATTGCTTTCACCATGATGTGCTGCTTTTAGAAGTGTGTTTTCATTTTTAAGCATTTGACCAATCACATTTCAGCCATCCTTTGTTGCCACTGTCAGAAATCTAGCTGGACGCCTTCACAATCAGTTCTGCAGGCCCAGGAGCATAAAATAAGTGCCAGTGAAACTGCTGCTTTAACCAATCAGATTTTGAGTTGGCAACCCAAGGGCTGCTTGCAGACGCTAGAAACGTCAGAGTTTTCGCAAACTATGATTGGCTAGTCACTAGCCAATCATAGTATCACTAGCCGCTAGTGCAAGCTGCATAAGCAAATGTATTGTTGTGTTGATTTAATAGTGTTTTTTTTTTCAACCCACAATGGCTCAAGGAGAAATGGATTTGGTATGCAGATATACTATTAAAGCCATTTTCAAGACGGACATTTCATGAACAGAAGGACATAATTAAGAAAGAAAAGCACAAATAGCAAATAATATTGCAATTTTATGAGTTTGTCATAAATTCACACTTTCATCGTAAAAATTCGACTAGTTTAATGATAGTATTTCTTATGTTTCTTCAAGGCACAATTTACTTCCTGCTCAATGCCACCCTCTAGTGCAAGGGTAGGAAACATATGGCTCGCAAGCCATATATGGCTCTTTTGAAGATTGCATATGGCTCGCCGATAAAACTAAATACATATTATCGCTTTTTCGCTGTTCGTTTCCTGTTGGGGCTGCAGTTGGCGGAAAGTGCAATTTTGATTGGATGATACTGGCCGTCATGTTGAAACAAGCCTGATGAATACAAGCCTTTAAATAAGCCTGATGAATACAAAAAAAAAAAATGACGAGTCCACTTTAGCTTGAATGCACCGGAGGATTCGCCTCTGTGGAGAGAAAACGTTCTGATTCTCATTTGCAGTGAAACAATACCATCGATGAAACAGTCGAATGTCAGTGGCAATTTAACAAGCCCCATGCCAACGTTACCATATACTTCTGCGATCTGCGAGAGATAGCAGAAAGCAAGTGTGGAAGCTAATGAGCCGTGTGCAAGCTAGCTGGCAGTAACTTCGCCTGACCGGGCAAGTTGACTTTCGCTTGGCTGGATTTTTACCAATCATGAAGAACGGAAAACCATTCATGTTAACGATGAGTACTCTCACAAAGTTATTTTAAATATTACATTCTGACATTTTGTTTAAAAGTGGCCGCACGTGCGTACGTGTTTGCGTGCATTTGTGTGTGTGTGTGTGTGTGTGTGTGTGTGTGTGTGTGTGTGTGTGTGTGCGGCTCTCACTGAAAAACATTTCTAAACATTTTACTTTTATGGCTCTCTTAGTTAAAAAGGTTCCCGACCCCTGCTCTAGTGCATTGATTCCGACGGGGCACTACTGAAGGCCTAGGAGCGACGTGTACGGCCCGCCACTGAATTCTATACACTGTTGTTGTGATGACAATATGTGAAAGGCTGAAATTATTGACTTTTGAAAATAATCTCGCCACTGTTTGAAATAATGGTGTATGGCCTATTCAACCCCCCCCCCTCACCCCGAGTGAGGGCATGCATAACTTTAATAATCAGTGTAAAAAGAATGGCCAATATGGTTGACTGAGCAGAAGCTGTATCGTCGCCTGTAAAATGAGGCTGTCATTTCTGCAATGAGAACGGCTTTCATCTTTTTAACAGAAATTCCGGAAGAACAAAAAAAAAAACACTATTTATTGCTTGAACTAAGTAATACTTCTTTAAAAAATAATATATATTTTAAGATATATGACCCGATGCTACTATAACTACAGCCATACAAACTACCTGTTCGGAAACAAATAATGATAAGTCACACCACATTATACAAGATAAAAGAACACATTGTCTTCCTACACAGCTATTTTATCCCTCTCCCAATTCATCCTGTGGCTTTCCCAGGATAAATGAATAGCATCAAAACTCTTTTCTGGGCGACAGTTTATTATGTCTTGTGGACAATTCAGAAACGGCCACACAAACACAGTGACAATGTCAATTAATTTTGCTTAAGCTTTTAGCCTGATTTTTTAAAATATTTTTTTAATGCCGGCAGAGTTGCAGTGTCCTTTAACAGTTGTTCATGAAGCGATCCTTTTGCACATAAGCGTTGGTGCTCCTCTCACGAGTCCATGTGTATTATACCCACACCAGGTCAGAATGCTGAGAAAACTGGACCAAAATTGACATTTTCTCAATCAAACTGACAAACAAAACTGTCCGGGATCAGGCGGTGACAGAGATAAGAAATAATGCAATTTCATCAGACCTTCATGGTCTGTAAGAGCTACAAATCATGTCTAGACCATGCAACCACTACCGTCAAGATAGGAGATTTCTCAGATTGTATGGACTTTATGAGGTAATCAAAAAGGTATCGTCCATTTTCTATTAATACTTTTTAAAAGAGCACAATCCAATGTGATCAAATTGAAGGATTATTAATTGATGCATTCCTTTGCCATACAACAATTCTTCTAGAATTAAAAATATAAAACAAATTAAAGTTTATCACAAAGTCAAAAACTATTGACACCACATTGTTATATCCACTGATTTAATTGAATATACAGTGATACCTCAGCTTACGAACTTAATTTGTTCCCAGAAAGTGTGTAAAATGAAAAGTTCGTCTTCCAAACATTTACTTCCCATAAGAAACCATTAAAATGAGAATAATCCGTTCCCAGGTCCCCATAAAACATAATTTTCTACTAAATAATCCTTAGACTACACAACATACCTTATTTTATGGATAATACATGTGCTATTGAAAGAAATAAACTCTACTGTATAATTAAGTCATTTTATTCACCTTTTATGGTGGTCGCTGATGTAGTTGCCCCTTGATGATATCCGAGTGAAGTTGCCATGTTTCTCTGCGATAATACCCTCACTCACACTGCTAGCTGCTTTTCATTAATCCAAATCAACAAAGGTTTTTCAACCTTTTCTATTGCCTGAGACCGTTGCTTATAGAACACAGAAACACCCTTAGCCACATCGATTTAGCATACTGGTACTGGGACGCTAAGTCACACCTCGTTGGTGTTTTTCGATGATCTCCTCCTTCTGCTCTACCCTAATTTTCTTTTGTGTCCTCCTCGGCTTAACATTAGCCTGTGGTGGGGTCTTTTTTGGGCCCATTATAGGAAAAATGCTCTTGATAACAAACCACGTCCACACTCAAAGAAAGGGGGTGACGAAAACTAGTCCGCCCGCCACCGTGGCGATGTTCGACTGTGTGGTTTGGTGTTCGTCCGCCGAAAACTAATCTGCCAGCCACCGTAACGCTGTGTGGTTTGGTTCGTCCGCCGAAAACTAGTTCATCAGCCAAGAGTATATGCTCGCGAATTTAATGTTCATAAGGTGAAAAGTTCGTAAGCTAAGGTGTTTGTAAGCTGAGGTATCACTGTACTTTATAATATATTTGACAAGTGAAGTACAATTATATTTAAAATGGATTTACGATAGGTGCTTGCAACGACTATGACTCTTTTGTTTTCATTTTTATGCACCATCTGTCCTTGGAACATGTTTTATTTTATTTTTTTATTGTAATAGATATATACTCTTCTCCATTATTTCTAGACGATATTTTATACATGCATTCCCAATCCATAATTGCAACAACAGACATTGTTTTGTTGAAGTGCAAGGAAAAAAGGAAGCGCAATCATGCTGTTTTGGAGGGTAAATGGCGCTCGAAAAGCAATTGTTCATCCAGATTCTCTTCATATCTGTGTGTCTCACTTTGTTTTTTTTTTTTTTTTGAGGGCAGGAGTCTGATCCAACTTGAGCAACAGTTTTTAACATTCTAGAAAATGTATCACCTGGGTTTTTTATTGATTGAATTGTACTTGCTCACTCACAATGACATTCAATAATTGTCTGAGTATGCTAAAAAAATCCGCAAGTAACACACAGTGTTAAAGTTTTAAAATTTTGTGCACTTTATTGAGTGAAAGATATATTTGATTTGACCCCAAGCAAATTATCTGTTTAGTGGAGAAACCTTTTTGGCTAGAACAGGGGTGGGCAAACGTTTTGACTCGCAGGCCGCATTGGGTTCTAAAATTTGACAGAGGGGCCGGGCCAGGAGCATTTGGAGGGAGTGTTTGGGCCGGAAATACTAAACCTAAAGCATTAAAGGACAACCGACGCCACCGGACAAGCTATGTCCATAATTTATAAAACCACTTCAAATGACTTCGAATGAGCGTATTTTACAAAGATTCCACAGCATATAGCTATAGTTTACGTTTTAAGACTTGCGCTGAATATTCATGAAGTCTTGTTTTCGAGTTGATGACGATCCCCATGTGACGTTATGTTTGGACCGCCCCTGACCGAGAAAGGACACACAATGCATTTTGGGTACTTTGTTTGGTCTGAAAACTTCGTGTTGATCCGTGTTGATGGCGAAATTAGAAGGAAAACACATAAATAACGCCATGGTGAATCGTTGTGTGTTGCACCAAGACAACTATTTGATCGCTGACACAAATTCCCAGCTGACAAATCAGCCCATTTCCAACGGAGCTTGGGCGCAATCTTCTGCATTTTCTGGGTGCTACATTGCTGTCATTGACGGCTCGAATTGATATGGGAGGACTCCTTGAATCAATTGCAAACATTTATGCTTTCCTCTTCAGAACTATTTGAATCATATTCATAACTGGATGAGTAACAAGAAAGCATCTTCTCCGAATCTGAAGCCATTGTTTTGATTCTCGAGCAAGGCAAGATGTCTTGGCGTGACGTCACGAACAAGGGGGTGGGACCTTCTGAAACTGGCCATTTTCGGATTCATTTTGAAGTCATTTTTATTGGTGTTTTTCATTTTACTAAAAATATCAGCCTGCCTGTTTTGGGTATTTTAGATGCTATAAAACGTTTTTCTGATGTCAGTGGGAAACAAAAAAAAATGGTGCCGGTTGTCCTTTAAATGTAGTGTGTACAAACCTCATAGCACAGTAAGAACACTACAACCCAATTTATTAACTGTCTTTCAAATGTGAAAAATATCCCTGCTCAGTTATTAAATTTGTCTCAAGGAATATGGCGTTTACATACTATTTCGCAGATACTTGGAGGAGGAAATGGAAATAGATTAAAATAACATAGGCACTGTGATTTATCAAGATTGCGTCTGTTTTTAATAAATTTTCATTGAAAAGGCAAAGTTAAAGAAATCAACATTTATTGAAAAATGGAATCACTTTCAACATTCAAAACATATTGTTACACAACAAAATATTCAAGCGCAATGATACCTACTTGTGTTAAATTCCGCCAAATCATAGATGGTTTGTCCTGACCGCGCGCTCAACAAACTCTCCACTGACGGCCTCGCCTTCACGCGCAAACAATACACGTGTACCGTTGCCGAGCACACAAACTAGGCTACCTGCAGTTGAAATTTGCATACTCGGCACGGCAGCCAATCAGAAGCCTGCTTCTTTCTTCCGGACTTTTGCAAGCGTTATAAAGTCGTGCAATTGCATGTCATTTTCCAAAATAGATGCACAGAACCTCAGCCCAGAAGAAAGATTCAAAAGAAGCTAACAACATATGTGACGCTACAAAACGTAAATTTACATTAAACCGTGACTGTAAAGTGTATGTGAGACTTATGAAAGGGGCCTAGTGGCTCGTAGCAACCAATGCAAACGTTGCATTGTGCACCACAATGACAATCGACTACTGCAGCAAAATCTACAGCCATGCACATTTACCGTGAATTAAGCAAGGTAGCATTTGTAGTAGGTACATTCTTGATTAAAAAAAACTTTATACTTTGTGACAATGTTTTTTAATGTGATTAGTTGTCTCATTGTTCTTCAAGTTGTGAAAAATGGGGCAGGCAACGTTTCAGTTATCTGCCCTGTTGTCCGCTAACTTTTTGTCATGAGTTTCAGACACTGTTTTTACTATAGTTTGGGCAAGTTCGGCGGGCCGGATCAAAAAGCCTAACGGGCCGTATGTGGCCCGCGGACCGTAGTTTGCCCAACTCTGGGCTAGAACAACAATGAGATTTTTTTCAGAGTCGGTTTATTGGGTTTCCACTCCTCAGATGGGCTTTTAGCTTTCTTCTTGACTGAAACTCACAAAATCATTCACTTTTTGTGGCCGGTGTAAAGTAACTCAAAGCTTCAACATCTTTGCTAGGGATTTAATAGACACCTGGATTCAAAGGCATAGGATGACAAATCAATAATGAACCAACATTTTTTTAAGAAGAAGACATTGAAAATTTAAGGCAGATGAGCAATAAAGTGATTTATGCTTTATGTTGACAAGGGCGGAAGTATACGCCGAAACATGTCAGGTTGTCACGTCACTCGAGGCTCGAGGGCTGGGCTCGAGTGACGAAAGGACAGCGGGGAGTGTGGATCCAAAATACACGGCGAGACAGATACTCGGATACAAAAGTCTTTACTGAGGCACGCATGAAAAAATAACAAACAGGGAAGAGTGGAGGAAGATAACTAAATGACAGCAGACCTGGCAACACGGAAGTGGAAACGGCAATGTCCAAAAATACTCTGACGGAGACGGTAGTGAGCGACAGACAGATATAGGCAGAAGGCACAATCAGTGAATGACAATCAGCTGTGGGAACCCAGGTGAATGATGATAGGTGCAGGGCCCACGACGCCGGGTTGTGGAGGCACACGCACCGGAGGGCCGCCTCCAGGTCCTGGTTCTTCCTCTCCGTCTGTCCGTTGGTCTGGGGATGGTATCCAGACGACAGGCTCGCCGACGCCCCTAGGGACCGACAGAAACGTTTCCATACCTTGGACACGAACTGCGGTCCCCGGTCCGACACGATGTCCGTCGGAATCCCGTGGAGACGGACGACGTGGTTAACCAGGAGTTGAGCCGTCTCGATGGCGGACGGCAACCTGGTTAACGGGACGAAGTGGGCCGACTTGGAGAATCGGTCCACAACAGTAAGGACGACCGTCTTGCCACGGGAGGGGGGGAGGCCTGTCACGAAGTCGACGGAGATGTGGGACCAGGGTCTAGACGGTACCGGTAGCGGCCGGAGGAGTCCTGCCGGGGGCTGATGGGAGGCTTTCCCACAGGCACAGGTCGGGCAGGCTTTCACGAAGAGGGTGATGTCCCTCCGGAACCCCGGCCACCAGAATCGTTGGGCGATGAGTTGGATCGTCCTGTTGACCCCCGGGTGACAGGCAATCCTGGAGGTGTGCCCCCAGACGAGCACCTCCGTGCGAAGAGGGGGGGGGACGAACAGGCGATCCTTCGGGCAGCCCCTGGGGATGGGGGTCGTCCCCTGGGCTTGCTGGACTTTTCTCTCAACCTCCCACCTCAGGGCACCCAGGATGCGCTGGGCCGGCAGAATGTTGGTGGTGGTGGTCTCCTCCTTTTCTGCCGGCTCATGGATGCGGGATAGGGCATCGGGCTTGGTGTTCTGTGACCCTGGGCAGTAGGTGAGAGAAAAGTTAAAACGGGTGAGGAAGAGTGACCATCGGGCCTGACGGGAGTTCAGTCTCTTGGCCGACCGGATGGCCGCCAGGTTCTTATGGTCAGTGAAGACGGTGAAGGGGTGTTTCGCTCCCTCAAGCCAGTGTCTCCATTCCTGCAGGGCCAGGACGACCGCCAGCAGTTCCCGGTTGCCGACGTCGTAGTTGGCCTCAGCGGGGCTGAGCCGGCGGGAGAAGAAGGCTCATGGGCGTAGCTTCTGGTCTGTGGGAGAGCGTCAACCTCAACCGTGAACGGGAGATCCGGGTCGGGATGACGCAGAACAGGGGGATTGGTGAAGGCTAGACGGAGGCGATTGAATGCCCCCTCAGCATCGGGCGTCCACCTGAAGGGAATCTTGGTGGACGTGAGGTTAGTGAGGGGGAGTGCCTTCTGACTATACCCGCGTATGAAGCGGCGGTAGAAGTTGGCAAACCCCAAAAATCGCTGAAGCTGTTTCCGCGTCTTTGGGATCGGCCATTCCACCACCGCTTTGGTTTTAGTGGGGTCGGCCCTGAGCTGCCCCCGCTCCACGATGAACCCTAGGAAGGACAGAGAGCGGACATGGAACTCACACTTCTCTGCCTTCACATAGAGCCGGTTTTGCAGGAGCCGCGCCAGGACCCGTCGGACGTGTTGCCGGTGCTCCTCTGCGGAACGAGAAAAAATGAGAATATCGTTGTCCGGTTAAAACTTCGTTTTCTCTCCTGGTTCGCGCATTGTCTGGAGTTCACTTGATAAAAATATCAGCAAGTACAATAGATGGTGGACAAACATCTACTTTATTCTAATGAGGCAGAGAAAGCACTTCTCGTCTAGGTGGGACGAAGACATGAGCACAAGAAGCAAAGAGAAGCAAGAGAAAGGGCTCCCGCTTTGACAAGTTTTTAAACGTACAGAGTGGCGATCTGTTGTCCAATCAGTTGCGAACAAGTCGACCTTTCCCGTCCAATCGGTTACGAGCAACTCAGTGTTGGGCGGGTCTTAGATTGAAGTTGGAGCCGCTGCTTTTTCCTTCCACGGCTATTGTACTAATAAGACTGATAGTTTTATTTAACTAAATTAGACTGAAATTAAACGTGCACAATTCATAATATATACTAAGCTAAACATGAAAAACATATGTTTACTTAATATAAACATGAAATAACGTAATATGTTTACTAATGTGCATAAACACTCTATCATTCCCTCCTGTTGTACATTTAAACATCAGTTCATACATTTCCAAAAGATTTCATGCATGCACGTCATACTAATTGCACAGGGAACCATTCTAATCTCATCTATCCAACGTCTAATATTATTTAACTTACCATGGAGAAGGCGAAAAACCTCTATCACAATTTTGCTGCTGTGATATATAACCTCTCCATTTTTGAGGGTTTTTAATGAGGAAAACTCCTTCTCGGCTCTCCGTTTTCTTTTTTTGCTTTTGTTCTTTGGAGCAACCACTCTCTGGCCATGGTGTACTATCCCTAGCTACAACACTGGGTCCCCTTCACGCATTTGTTGATACAAAACCTTTGCGTAATTCACCTGAGAATTAGTTATCATATTCATTAGCATTGTTCTTAAGCATGGAATAATACAACCAATGACTAAGAAAATAAGTACAATCACAATTGCGAATGGGATAAACAGTCTGAGCAAAGTCCTATACCAGGAGCCCCCAAAGAGCCCGTCAAAGATCCACGGTTGATCAGGCCGGTGATCTTTGGCCATGGCATCTCTGAGATCCCTGACAACAGACAGAGCATCAGTCATGTTTATGGAATTCGCTTCTTCGGGTATGTACGTACAACAAGTATCACCCACCATAGCACAGACGCCCCCTTGTGGCGCGGTCAAAAGGTCCAAAACCATTCTATTTTGCAGCACCATTTGTCTAATTGCTGCAATTTCAGTGTTTTGCATTTCATCTACTTCCAAACTGGCGTTTACAAACACTTGAAACCTGTAGTCAATTGTTTCAATTCGTAGCATGTTTTTAGCTACTCCAATTTGTGGAAAAAGAGCTAACATTACCTTACTTCCCGTGCTATGGTGTTTGAATTGTTCTGGAACATCAGTTCCCCAGATCGAATCGTGGGGCTTAAACGACACTCTTCTTTTCACATGATGGTGTGCTGGACGACTGGTAACGATGAAAGTATTGTCAGTTACAGTAACAGGTGCGCACATACCGTAGGCTTTCGGAGGAATAAAAGAATATACTTTCCAACCACATAACCACCAAAGATGTGAAGATACAGGTAAAATGGTGACATTGGTGTTTAACGGTAGCACGTATAAACATCTATTCTCATCTATAAAACCTAGATTTTGACCTGTACCGTACATTGCAACGCATACTGGTAATCGCAATCCGCTCTCGGTCATAACCTGATTTTCAGTTTCCAAAATGGTATCCAAACTTGGAACAATCTCTCCTCTCGAAGCATTGCGAAGAACTGGAAAATGTTGATCAGGTTTATGCGAAGATATTAACATATACGCAGCTCGAGCCATTTTATCTCCAAATACCTTTGAATGCACTCTTTGTTGCGTTACAGAATGTGGCATAAAAGAACAAACAAAGCAATTACTTTTCCTATTTTGTTTAGCAATTAATGTAGCATAACGATACCACGTGTTTGATAACAACGGATTCCAGTCATGTTTTTCTCCTGCAAATGGTTGATATAATGCGTCCATGACATCTGAATTTTGGGCTTTTTTGTCAGGTGTTTCCATCCAGGCTGTCGGTTTGATGTGCGGTTTGTTTTTGAACGGCGATGTCACGACTGGTGTTGTCAAAGATGACAACATGCATATAGTTACAGGAAAACCAGTGTGATGTTCACGAAAATCAGGACAGAGTCTCAAGTCCATGCATCCCGCAACCTTGTGGGTTACGATAACGAGTTGGATATCTGTCATTGTGCCAGTTCCAGTTCCTAACCAGTTCCCTTGAGTTATCTTTCTGACAATTCGTTTTGCTTCTTGGGCACAGCTATTTTGAACCCATTTTGTTTTGGGCTCAGAATGGACCACAACTGAGTCCCAACCAGTGGTCCAAGTCTTCCCTGACTTGATACGAGCGTACCAAGGACCATGAGGGTAATCACTTCCCGTTTGTCGTGCTTCGTTCCTGAGGATGTTAAGAGGAAATGAGATGATTCCTGCATCTTGTAGTGGCAAGCAGGCTACAGGATGTGCCATGCTAGGGCACTTTTCTGTCATCGTTGGTTGCAATGGTGGAGTTTGGCAGGCTGATGGAATGGGAGGCTTTACGTGCGTCATCTGGATTGCCTCCACTAATTCATACAGCAAGATGATGTGGACCAAACCCATGGCTATTGAGTGGTTTGGCTCCGTCTCTCTTCCACCTGCTCCGGATCTGGTTGGTGAACGATTTTGCAGTGGCTTTGATGCACCCAGGTGGACCTCTCGGCGATTTTGATGGCAGTTGGCGTTGTTATCAGCACGGTGAATGGCCCCTCCCACTTTGGCGCCGACCAGGATTTACGTTTAATCGCTCTGATCAGCACGCGGTCTCCGGGGCGAAGCAGCTTCTCGTCCTGTGGATACAACAGGGCAGACTGCGGCAGTACACAGGCTGACTGAACCTCTTTTGTTGTAAACATTTCACACAACCATTTTGCCAACAAAGCACCTGGATCTGATTCATTTTCTTGCCAGGGCACACCTTCCCATAATGGGAGGATGAAAGGTCTGCCATGCAAGATCTCAAAAGGCGTTAAGCCATTATTAGTGGGTGTTATTCTCATATATAATTTAACCAAAAACAGACATTCAGGCCAAGGTTTGCCTGTTGCCTCCATGGTTTTTCTGAGTCGATTTTTTATTGTGCCATTCGTTCTTTCAACCAATCCTGCACTCTGTGGATGATATGCACAGTGGTTTTTTAATTTAATACCTAAATGTTCAGAAATTTTGGTGATTACGTCATTAACAAAATGTGGTCCATTATCACTCCAAATTATTCTTGGTATGCCATGTTCTGGAATAATATGTTTGCATAATGCTTTTGCAACGGATAATGCATCGGATTTCTTTGAAGGCACAATTTCCACCCATTTGGTGAATGAATCAATTAACACCAAACAGTATTTATAAGAATTACTTGTGCTTAGTTCAATGAAATCCATGTGGACCACTTCAAAGGGGTGTGACCCTTGTGGAAATGTTCCTCTTTTTGGTCGCATGTTACCTTGTGGATTGTGTTTACAGCAAATCAAACAACTCCGACAAAAGTTTTTTGCATACGAATTGAAACCTCTGCTTAAATGGAATACTTTCCCTGCTATAAACACCATGCCCCCTGTTGATATATGTGAACTACCATGGCTCAATCGAGCCACCATAGGGAACATGTTTCTTAGTAAACATGGTTTGTTGTCTATTTTATACAACTCATCAACGAGCTTAGCACCATCAGCAAGCCACAAATCTTTTTCGGACTTTGTAGCTAACGCTTGCATGTCCTTTAAAACTTGTGTAGGCACTAATTCACGCATTTCTTGATTGACCAAATTGAAAGTAGTCTGAGCGGCGTTCTTAGCTGCTGTGTCCGCTCTGGCATTGCCTGAGCTAATTCTGTCTTTAGCTCTCGTGTGCGCTGCACATTTGCATACAGCTACACTTTTTGGAAGGAGGATAGCTTTTAATAAGCCTCTCAATAAATCTGCATGTTCGACAGATTTTCCGTTCGATGTAGTCATTCCTCTGCGGTTCCACTGAGCTGCAAAGCAGTGAAGTGTGGAAAACGCATATTGACTGTCCGTAAAAATCGTCACCGTTCTCCCTTCCGCCCATTTACACGCTTCAGTCAATGCAACAATTTCTGCTGCTTGTGCTGAATACGTGTTTGGTAATGAGCCATCAGCAACAATTTCAACATCGGTCACAACAGCATAGCCTACCCTGTTAGCCCCTGCGTCTGACCTAGACGCAGAGCCATCAACGTACAGGTAGATGCTGTCAGGTAAAGGTATGTCTTTTAAGTCTGGTCGTGGTTTGCAGTTCTCATTTATTCTGTCAACGCATGAATGTGGTTCTCCGTCCACAGGTAGAGGTATAAGTGTCGCTGGGTTAATGCTATTGCACCTCTCAACAGTTATATGTGGTTGTTCCAGCAGGGTTGTCATGATAGACAAATGTCGTGCTGGTGACAAGAAGGTCATTTTTGTGCCTGTAATCAATAAGTCAACTGAGTGTGGTACCATCAGCGTTGTGGGATGAAAAAGTACTAGTTCAGCTGACGACTGAACTGCCAACGCTGCGGCACACACTGCTCTAACACATGCTGGAAGAGCTGCAGCTACTGGATCCAGTCTTTTAGAATAGAATGCAACTGGTCTCAGCTTTTTTCCATGCTTTTGTAACAGGACTGAAGTCATGTATTTGTCTTTGCAGTCAACTGTTTGAACAAAAGGTTTGTCATAGTCAGGTAAAGCTAAGACGCTAGTGTTTGCTATCAAATTTTTTAATTCTGTAAATGCTTTACTGCCCTCTTCGGTCCACTGAATAGAGTCTTTCAGTGCCATTTCGTCTTGGTATATAAGTGTCAATAATGGTTGGGTAACTTGTGCATAATGCGGAATCCAAGTTCTGCAATAATTGCACAGTCCCAAAAACGTCATCATCTGTTTTTTCGTCTTAGGTCGAGGAACCTGCAAAATTGTCTGTTTTCTCTTAGTTGTCAACTCTCTTCCCTTTCTTGACAAAAGATGTCCTAAGAAAACTACTTCTTGTTGACAGAACTGCAATTTATCCAAAGAAGCTTTGTTACCTGTATTCGCTAAATATTGGAACAAAGCTATTGATACAGTCTTGTTCTCATCTTCAGTCGGTGAAGCAATTAAGATGTCGTCAACATACAAAAGAATCTGAGAAGATTCAGGATGTTTAAAATCAGCAATACACGAAGACATTTCCTGTGAAAAAATTGTAGGACTATCTGTAAACCCTTGTGATAATCTTGTATATGTATATTTTTTCCCATTAAATGTAAATCCGAACCAATGACGTGAATTTTTGTGTAACGGAATGGAGAAAAAGGCATTGCTCAAATCAATCACTGTAAACCATTTTTTGTCAGGTTTTAAACTGTTCAATAATGTGTGCGGGTCTGGCACACACGGAGCACGTGATTGTATGGATTTATTTACCTGTCGTAAATCATGCACCATTCTCCAAACTCCAGATTCCACTTTTTTAACAGGAAATATCGGTGTATTACATTCACAAGTTGGGTCTTCAATCAAAATACCAGCTTTCACCATATCCCGTATTACAGGGGTGATGCCAATAATAGCGTCCTGTTTTAATGGATATTGTTTAAGTCTTGGTCGATAAGTCGTTTTAGGCAATACTTCAACTGGTTTCGCTGTTTTAAGTAAGCCCACATCAGTTTTTCCCGATGACCAAAGGGTGGCAGGGACGTCTGGAAAGTCCTCCGCCCCTAAAGTGGCCATCAGTCATAATTCTAGTGAATCGACCTTTACTGGGTCCCCCATAGCGTCAACTACGAAGGACTCCAGAAAATTCACTTTTTTGGGTTTATACCCTTCTTCTGTTGGTACTAAAGCTATTTGCAATTTTTGTAACAGGTCTCTCCCCAACAAATTTATAGGACACTCTCCACTCAAGACCATAGTGACCTTGTATGGACTTAGTCCCTCATCTAAAATTTTTATTGGTTTAGAAATCGGTAACAATGTCACTTTCCCATCTGCAGATACCACAGAAATTTGTTGTCGACTCGGAGTGACACCTGGAATGGTGTCTCTTAACACTGATCTGCATGCACCACTATCGCAAAGAAATTTGACATCCTTTTTCCCGATTTTTAGCCAATAATAAGGTTTTTCGTTTTCCGGTAAGGTTAAGGCAAACACATTAGTCAAATCCAAGATTTCAACTGGTTTTATTGATTCCCATTCCTCACTGTTGTGATTGTTGTCATCAGTGTTGAAATGGGGTTCCTCACGTCAATCTGAATGTTTTGTTTTATGTCCTTCACCATATCGCGTATTATATGGTGGAGGTCTGTAAGATTTCCCTTGTTTCCTTTTCGGTATAGGTTTCTTTTTGCAGTGGCGAGCCATATGCCCTACACTGCCACAACTGTAGCATCGATCATTGTGCGGCATCCGTCTCTTCATCCGATCCTGGTATAACACGTTCTCCATTATGTTACCCATGGTAGATGCCATCACATGTTCCATCGGCGAATCTGCACCATTTCCCCACTTTTTTCTCACCACTTCTTGGGCGTGTATTGCCCATTCCATGAGATCAACCAACCTTCCAGTCCGGTGTTGGACATAATGTTTGCGAATGAAATCTCCAATTTCCGGCGTCAAATTCTGCAAAAATGTTTGCTTGAATTGGTTGACATATATAGAATTCTCATCAGCAGATTCAGGAATACAGCAGTGGTTTCGAAAAACATTTTCCAAGCGTCCCCGAAAAATGTTAATATCTTCCCCACGTAACTGTCTACAATTCTGAATCAAGCCAAAGTTTGGTGTTTTCTTCCATAATGTTCGGATGTTTTCACAAACCAATCTTCGTTGGGTTGACGCTTCCTCGTACGTCATATTTGTTCCCATCGATGTTTTCCCAGTAAAGTCACCTTTCACCCGATTCCAATGGTGTCCCAAGCATCTCCTGAAAACCTTAAGTGTTTCTTGTCCATTCAACTGATAAGAAGCACATAATTCCTCAAAATTCTCAGTCCAACTTTCTGCATTTTCAACAACATTACCTAGTCCTTTACACGCTTCTGCAACATCACTGTCGCCCCATGGCCGATAAACCAAGATAGTTTGATCATGTATGCTTGAAGAATTAGGATTTGCTACCTGAATCAGTGGCAAAGCGTCACAGTCGCTTCCATTATTCATTTCAATTCCATTCAACTCTTCAAACGGATACAATTGTCCAGAACAATTTGCTTTGCTCCTCGTACGCGAAGAGACACAATCAGCGGCAATCTGATTTGCCATCTCAGGTTGTAATCCTCGTATTCCTCCAGTAGGGGTCATAAGCGCTCCATTCTGCTGGTCTGCCCAACAGACATTTGGAGTCATCACCTGGGGGGCCCACGCAGGGGGGCCCACCCGCCCCACAGGGGTTGAACAAATGGCGTCCTCCCCCTTCTTCAGCTCTGTGGAGGAGGGGTAGAAGGGGGGTCGTGGCGCCTTCTCGGGGCAGCCCCCCGCCTCTCCCCCTCGCCTCCCGTGGGGGAGCCCTGGGGGTTGAAACAATGGCTGCCTTCCATTGTCCACCAACTTTTCATTGGGACGTGCAACAGACGAAGCCACAGTTTCATCGTCAGAGCTCACTTTGGAAGACATTGCAACTATCGCTTTCTCCTCTTTTTTCATCCGTTTGGCTTCCATTTCTCTCTCTCTGATTTTTGCTTGCGCAATCCAAGCTTCGCAGGCAATTATCTCGGCACGTATCTTTCCAAGAGATTTTTTCATCGCGGATGCTTCTTGAAGTTTCAATAGAAACAAAACTTCCGTCAAGGGTCGTAGCTGTAATGCACCAGAGAACGTACTACAGTCCATCCACTTCTTGCAATAAAGTTCGCTACCTGGGAACTTTTTGGACATAAACTCTACGTCCCTATGAATTGGGGTCTTTTTAGAAAAAATAGCACCCATTTTCACGATTGCAACAACAAATTCCTTCTTTAGCTATCACAAGAAAGGAAGCACACCTCGCGATGTTGATTCAAACCCAAGAACAAAGGGCGTGATTCGCGCCAGTCCTCAGCCAGGATGCGCGTTCACGCACACACACAAGGAATGCTCTTACGCACACACGCACACACACACACACACACACACCAACGGCTCAAATGACTTCGCCCCCACCCTTTTTTCTCCGAGACAAAGAACTTTCTCTGAGCCACGATGCTAGCATAGACAAACCAAGTTAAAAATGTATTTTTGATCTTATTTCTTTCCTCTCGACTCAGTACAATAGCAGCTGCCCTAAAACACTTCCGCTCTACAGACTAAAAGCGGTCCACCACACAAACTGAATCCCAGCTATCACCACCTTGTGAACAATATTCTTTCGCTGGAAAACTTCCGATTCACATTTCGGCGTGTGGATATTGCGTGCACCTTAATATGCACTCCTCCACCGGCACACGTATTCTCATTTGGCCACCTTGCCTAACGAAAATCGCTTCACACCGGTCCGTACGTGAGTCAAGTGGAAAAGAGACTCTCTGGCCAGGAGGTCTCACAATGCATTCAAACAATGGCTGCTAGCTAGCGCGCTACTTACTTAGTGAACTTTTGAATGCTGCCGTGTAGTCCTTCAGCCAGAACGCGAGGAGCACAACTGCCACCAGAAAGTTGTGATTCCTTCTGTCTCTCGCGTGGAGGATTTTCCGCGAACAGGCTTTAGTGAAGAACGAAAAAAAAAACTTCGTTTCTTCCGTAGGTCGCCCCAATCAAAGCGCAGATTTGACGCGCATCTCAATGCGGGTCTCCCGTCGAAAAATCATAAAACGGGTCAATCGCCAAGAGCTTCTTTAGCTCCCGTCTCGCTTTGACTGGTCACCCAGGTTGTGGTCCTCGAGCAAAGGCTGGTCGACGTAGCACGGGTTTTTCGGCACCAATTAATGTCCGGTTAAAACTTCGTTTTCTCTCCTGGTTCGCGCATTGTCTGGAGTTCACTTGATAAAAATATCAGCAAGTACAATAGATGGTGGACAAACATCTACTTTATTCTAATGAGGCAGAGAAAGCACTTCTCGTCTAGGTGGGACGAAGACATGAGCACAAGAAGCAAAGAGAAGCAAGAGAAAGGGCTCCCGCTTTGACAAGTTTTTAAACGTACAGAGTTGCGATCTGTTGTCCAATCAGTTGCGAACAAGTCGACCTTTCCCGTCCAATCGGTTACGAGCAACTCAGTGTTGGGCGGGTCTTAGATTGAAGTTGGAGCCGCTGCTTTTTCCTTCTACGGCTATTGTACTAATAAGACTGATAGTTTTATTTAACTAAATTAGACTGAAATTAAACGTGCACAATTCATAATATATACTAAGCTAAACATGAAAAACATATGTTTACTTAATATAAACATGAAATAACGTAATATGTTTACTAATGTGCATAAACACTCTATCAATCGTCAAGATAAACAAAAACAAAAACATTGAGGAAGTCCCTGAGCACATCATTGATCAAATTTTGGAAGACGGCGGGCGCGTTCGTGAGTCCGAACGGCATCACCAGATATTCAAAATGTCCTAACGGTGTCTTAAATGCAGTTTTCCATTCATCCCCCTCCCGGATGCGGACCAAGTGGTACGCGCTACGGAGGTCTAATTTGGAAAAAATGGTTGCTGATTGAAGGGGCGTGAAGGCTGAGTCCATGAGGGGGAGGGGGTATTTGTTACGGATGGTGATGTCGTTCAGACTCCGATAATCGACACACGGACGCAGGGTTCCGTCCTTCTTGTCAATGAAGAAGAACCCTGCGCCCAGCGGAGACCGAGACGGCCGAATGAGTCCCGCCGCGAGGGAGGAGTCTATGTAAGTGCTCAGGGCTTCCTGTTCCGGTTGTGAGATGTGGAAAAGTCTGGAGTCCGGTAATGGAGCCCCTGGCTGCAAGTCAATAGCACAGTCATACGGTCGGTGGGGCGGCAGGGATTGGGCGTTGTCCTTGCTGAACACCTCCCGCAGGTCGTGGTAGCAGTGTGGCACGCCCTTGAGGCAGATGGCCTCAGGCGCGGTCCACCGCGGGAGGCGTCTCGCCCTGCCGTAGCCGACCGTAGGCGGTTGGCGTAGCAGTAGGGGCTCCAGCCCTGAATGGTGGGACCCTCCCAGGAGATTGACGGGTCGTGGGTATTGAGCCAGGGGAGACCCAATACCAACGGCGCATTCCGGGAGGGCATAACTAAAAATTGGCGGTGCTCAACGTGGTTCCCCGCGACCCGGAGTTTGAGCGGGGCCGTGAGGTGGGTGACTCGGGCTAACAGTCTGCCGTCCAGGTCGACCATCTCCTTTGGGGGGTGGAGATCGATCAGCTGGCAGCCCAACGAGTCCGCCAGCTGGGGGTCAATGATGCACCCGTCGGCCCCCGAGTCCACTAGGGCCCGCACGGTTTGGGAGCTGGACGGGCTGATTAATTCGCTGTCCAGCTCCAACCGCGTAACGGGGGTCGTGGATTTGACCTCCAGAGGTCGCTGTGGTCGCCGTCTTGTCGGGGACTTGCGTGGACCTGAGGTCTTCGCCTGGGGGCCTTGGGTGCGACGAGCCCCGGGGGTAGTGTGGTCGTTCCCCCCCCCTATGATCATGGGTTCGGGGGATTCCTCCAGGCGCCGCACACGCTCGCTGCCGGGTGTGGGAGATCTGGACCGGCTGCGTGGCTGTCTGGGCCGTCGGCCGCGCTGCTCCCTCTGTCGCTCCCGAAGGCGGTGATCCAGGCCGATGACTATGGCGACCAGGTCGTCGAAGGTGGTGCCCGCGTCGCGGGTAGCCAACTCGTCCTTGAGGTCGGTGTTCAATCCGCGACGAAACACCCCCCTCAACGCTCGGTCGCCTTAGCCGCTGCCAGCGGCCCGGATGCGGAAGTCGACGGAGTATTCTGCGGCTGAACGGGCCCCTTGGACGCAGTCCAGTAGTCTCCCCTCCGCTTCGGACTCCGTCACCGGATGATGGAAAACCCGGCGTAACTCGGCGACGAAGTCCGGGTACGAGGTGCGCAGCTCCGGTCGGGATTCTCGGATGGCCAGCACCCACGTCTCGGCTTCTCCCGTGAGCAGGCTGGTGATGAAGGCTACCTTCGCCTCATCGCTAACGCAGGCGTATGGATGTTGCTCAAACACGAGCGTGCACTGCATTAAAAACTGAGCGCAGCGCCCGGTTTCGCCTGCGTAGCGGGAGGGAAGAGGAAATTGGGGAGCGTGCCTACTCACGGGCGGGGAAGACTTGGCCGTGAGAGCGGAAATGCGTGCCTCAGCCGCCTCGAAGCGTTGAGCCAGCCTGGTGGGAATTTGGCTGATTTCCGCGATGGCTCGGGCCAGCTGGCTCGAACGCTCCGCTTGCTCGGTGAGGGCGGCGAGATATCTGTCTTCGCCGGCGGGATCCATAGTTGGTCGGAGTATTATGTCACGTCACTCGAGGCTCGAGGGCTGGGCTCAAGTGACGAAAGGACAGCGGGGAGTGTGGATCCAAAATACACGGCGAGACAGATACTCGTATACAAAAGTCTTTACTGAGGCACGCATGAAAAAATAACAAACAGGGAAGAGTGGAGGAAGATAACTAAATGACAGCAGACCTGGCAACACGGAAGTGGAAACGGCAATGTCCAAAAATACTCCGACGGAGACGGTAGTGAGCGACAGACAGATATAGGCAGAAGGCACAATCAGTGAATGACAATCAGCTGTGGGAACCCAGGTGAATGATGATTGGAGGGGCCGTCTCCCAAGATTGGCGGAGGAGGTGACAGGAGGGGCGGGGCGCGCCCCGGATGGCAACGAGATGTGACACAGGTATTTGAACACCTACAATACACTGTCTGTAAGAAAAGAATCTGTTTTAAATTAGATATCAAGTAGACAGGATGAATTTAATACAACTAAAGTGATTTATGTTTTTTACTTTTGGAAAAAAAAACAAACTTTTGGAACGAGTCACTAAATTCTTACTTCAACTTTAGAACTCCAAAGAGTGTGACATTAACCATGAATTGAGAAAAACACGGAATCATAGTGAATAGGTGGCCTATAACACTCACACATAGAGCACAGCAACGGCTCATCCCCTAGATCACAAAGGAACTCGACACAACATCTAAAGAACTGCAGGCCTCGTTCGCGTTAGTTCAGGTCAGTGTTCAGGACTCAACAATAAGGGCCCATATCACAGCCATGGCAGAGTTTAAAAAATTGCTGAGTAAAAAGAACATGAAATGTTTGCGAATGGAAAAACATTTTGCATGAACTCAAAATTCGGAGGCAACTAACTTAAATACAGTTTTCAATTGGGCAATTCAACAATGATTTTAAGTTTTCACCGTGGCTTTGCTTCCGTTCACAATAAACAAATGATATTTTGTACAACACAATGTCATTTTTATTATCTTTCATTTCAAAATATGGCCAAAAATAAATTCGGCAAACTGTTTTGAAGCAAGCAACTTGCTGCAACATTCTGATGATGTTTTAAAATTTGTTCCAACTCAAATGACCATTTTAGACCCCTAGTTCAAATGAGTGAAGGCTTGACGTACTTGGTCATGAAAAATTTAAAAAAATAATAAATAAAAAATAATAAAATACAAAAAAATCGACATCATTGCCAATACGTTTAGGAGAATATTCTATGGGGAGAGCAAAGTTGAATTTTGGAGATTGTAATTTGCGGCTGCTTTTCTGTGTTTGATTACCAGATAATTGTAAGAGGGGATGTTTGACCAGGCTTTCATGATTGCAATATGCAGCACGCTTGCTTTCTGCAGCTCAACCACAACAGTCATCCTCTGAATAGTTATAAAACAGGGTTTTGAGTGGCCTGGTTAGAGCTCAGAAATGACTGAAACGCTGTAGCACGACTTGAACATGTCCATTTGTGCTAAAAAAAAACCTGCAGTATTGCTGAATCTAACTAAATTGCTTTTGTAATAATCTTATCACCCCTTCATATAGCCTGGGATGATGACTTTGGTTTTTCCAATAATGACGTCAGCAGAGTGTCACTGAGTTCTGCGTCGGACCTCCTCGTCATGACAATGAGCTTGAAATATTGAAGCAGCGTCCTATGAGAGCGAGGGAGAGAACCGTTGATGGATAGCCTTCTCTACAGCGTCTAATCATTGCATCCTTACATGTGCATAAACGCTGACAATTGTGAACATCCAAAACGTAGTCGGTGAAGTCGTATTTTAACGAATCTGGTACCGAGAGAGGGAGGGAAGAGGAAAGAGAGTGAGCGAGGGAGCGAGCAAGCGCGAGAGACCCCACGCAAGCGCGTAAAAAAGGAGGTTGGAGCGATTTTGTGGTGTGTCTATTTCACATTTGAAACCAGGCTGATGTGAGTTTTGTTTTTTTTTTTTCAATTATTTTTAGAGGGCCTTTGGTCCGCTGCATGGAACAGCTTTTCTGGATAATGAGGACGTACAGAACCCCGCGTTGACTGCTAACAACGCGCAATTTTGACGCCATTTCATTGCGCGTCGATTTTTTCCCTGGTGCGAATCATTCTCGCGTTTATATTTCAATATAAAAAAGTGCTGTTTTCAAAAATATCAGCGTGTCTTTTGAGCGGAATGAGAGGAGGTGGAGGAGGAGAAGGAGGAGGCGGAATAAGGGGCTGCTGTGCTTTTTTGGGGGGGTGGAAACGCCGGACGGAACTCGGTAAGGTGTACTGATGTGCCAATGCCTGTGCGTCTCCTGAGAAATATTCACGCAAGAAATGGCCCACTTGCAAAAACCAGAGAGGATACTAACGGGACTTTAACTCGGTTAGAAGCACAGTCATCTTTGGAAATGCGTTGCTGAAGGTAAGGCATATGTTGAGCACCGTGCACCCCCACCCCCTTCCACAGCCGCGATGTGAGACGTTTGCGGACTATCTTGGATGTTGATGTGTGCGCGATCCGCACCGCTCTGTTGGTGACTTAGCACATTGCGCACGAATAGTCCGTCTTGACGCACTATCACCATTGTGTGGCAATGGGAATTCAAGTGCGAATCACTTTGTTGTCACATAGCACTGACCGAGTGGTGTCTTTTTTCCCGTGGGAAGCTTAGCTCGGCCTTGCCTGTTGATAAAGTGTCACATCTGAACAGCTGTCGCTACTTAATACATTTAGTACCTCGTCTCTGTCACCACTATTAAATTGTGATTCCTGCTCTTTTTCTCCCCACAGCATTTTATCATTGCGTTTAGCGTCTTATCATCAGGCCTCCTCCATCCCACAAACAGATCAGTGGTTTAATAACAATACACGAATCAATCAGCTCAAGACGATTCTGTCAGAGCTCACTTGGTGACTGGTGTCTTCTCTGGTGGAAAACATCATAAACTCTGAGACTGACATTGTGGAAACGCAGACACACAAAGCCAGTGTCGTACAAGATCCAGTCAGGGAATTAAATGCACAGACGCTGATGATCCAGGGAGGGCTCCATTAATATTCAGCGGTGGTTGGCCAAGGCTTGCTTAATGGTAGACAACAAGACCTCTGTTCTGACAGGTCATTGATGAAAATGGTACACATTAAATTTCAGAGGATGAACTTGGTGTTTGTTCTTCTTAATCAAAGATGGACTCCTTAAATGCAATAGGTAGCAATCTTAAAACCCAAATATTAACTTCTTTTCATCTTAATGATGGTACATCACATATAAGATGAAACAAAAAAAATACTTTTAATAAAACACAAATCCAAATCTTTGTTCACTGCAATTCACAAATGTATTTGATAATTGAAAATATGACGAAGAGCACCATTCCCGAATTTGTTTTTTTTATGCCTGGGTGTTGATAAAGTGCTGGCCATGGCCTCTTGCAATGTTTGTTTTTCTTTTTCACAAGGGGTCAGCATCTTCCCTTTTTCCATGTTAGCGCTTTGCTCCAGCTTCAGCTGTTGTTAAAGCGCTATATAAAACCAATATGGACGGTATATATTGCATTGTATTTTGGACAGCCACCCTCATTTCAAGCTCATATAACTCCAGACCCATATAATTTAGGAATTAACTCTTTTTTTTCTGATGAAAGAAGAGGGTCTAAGGTTTCTAATTCTGTATTGAATGTTTATGTACTCCTAAAAGTCAATATTCTGTGGTTCCTGGAATTCAAGTGACAATGCTGAAAACCCTGGCACTGTAGTGGACACATTTTTGCACGTCTGGCAGTGAATTAGTTAAAATTTGTATTTCAGTTTTGGAAACCAGACTCCTGTGCCCCCCTTAAGTTCTCAAACCAACACAGTTAATTTTTTGGTGACTTGCTGACATTTTTCTTTTCCCTGAAATGTATAAATTACACAACTGAGAGAAAACAATACACAATGACAACACGGAGACAATCCAAAAAATATATTTACAGTATTTGGGTGATGGGTGGGCAGTGTCTGTAAAGACTTGTTTGTGATCTGCCCTCCCACGTAACAAATTCAGAGGCCAACTGCGATTATTTCCACAGATGAGAGAGCAACCTTGTCAGATGTCAGTGTTTATTCCATCCTCACAGCGATGTACAATGCAGTTAAACATACAAAAACAAACCACTTCAACATGACACCTACATGAACATTTCATCCGCATGCTCGCTCTGTGCTGACTACTTTGTCCTGCAATTCGATTAATTGTGGAAGGCCATGAATTTTAAAAACAAAGCACAGATCATATATTTGGTCGTAGATGAAATGGGCCCTTTATCTGCTCTCTGATGCTGTATTGCTGTGTGGTTTAATGGAAATTTTCAATTTTAGGACTAATGAGCCTAGTTATGAGACAAAAATGTACCGGTATTAAAAAATATACCGTCTTTGCTGCTTGCCCTGCTGGCTGTTATGTACGGAATGTCCATAAACCACCCGCATTAAGCACTTGTCCGTTCATTTATCTGTTTGGTTAAATGGTTGAAATATGAGAGGAAAAACGAAATGGTAATTCTGGAGCGTAGGTTTTAAAAAGGATTTGTCATAACCAGCTAAGTGTTTCGAAATTACGACAAGCTATGTAGTTGCGGCATTTAGAAGTGGGGAAGTGGGAAATTCCATTTGGCACAAACGATGACGTCAAAATGCATGCTCATACTTTTTTTTTTAATATTGTATTTATTTTTGGGGCGAGGGAAGGTGGTAATATTTTTTCAGAAGCTTTCTGGAGCAATGTGTTTTTACCAAGAAACTTCATAAAGTATATTAGAGTGAAGCTTTCAGTCATCCCTTTTAGAAATCAGTGTACTTCAAGCAAGCAAGCATTTGACACTTTTGTACGTTTTTGAAAAAAAAGAAGATATTTTGAAAAAAAGGAAAAGTATATGTTGTGTTCAATTTTGGATGTAAGTTATAACCACAAAAAATGGATTTTTACAATACAATACAATGACTTTTTCACATGTGTATTGAAAGATTTAGAAAAAAAAAAGAATGATAAGAGCACATATTTTCATGCATGCACATATTTTGTCCACACTTACCTCATTCACTCCCATTCACACATTTATTTGGGAATAGAAAATATAACGTAGAGCGCCATTCCTGATAAAGCGCTGGCCATGGCCTGTGGCAATGTTTTTTTCTTTTCCACAAGGGGCAGCATTGCCCTTTTTTCCATGTTACCGCTTTGTTCCAGCTTCAGCTGTTGTTAATGCGCGATATAAACCAATATGTATGTATTGCATTGTATTTTGGACAGCCTCCCTCATTTCAAGCTGATATAACTCCCTCCAGACCCGTATAATTTAGGAATTAACTCGTTTTCTGATGAAATAAGAGAGTCTAAGGTTCCTAACGCTGTATTGAATGTTTATGTAGTCGTAAAGCTCAATATTCTGTGGGTCCTGGAATTCAAGTGCCAATGACAAAAGTCCTGGGACTGGAGTGGGCACATTTTTGCACGTCTGGCAGTGAATGAGTTAAAATAGCATTTATGCTATGCATTGTAGTTAGGAAGAGTGTGGTCCTGTGTGGCCCTCATAGGAGCCCTGATGAAAAACTGTTGCCGGCTCCCCATACAATATGTTTTTTTTCCCAAGTCCACAAAAAGATTGTGGCAGTCAAAAAAAGATGCATGTTGCTCCAGAAATTTGACCTGTGCGATAATCACAAGTGTGCATATATGTGTATAACTCTCTTTAAATTAAATGGACTGGCAATCCACATGCTGCACATCCATTTTTTTTTACCACCAACTGCAATTTTAGTTACAGGTAACTGTGAAATTACAAATATGGTCATGTTATGTTCGAAAACACAAAATACGTGTACTATATATTCTTGACAGTGTCTCGCCAATGTTCTAACGACTCTCACCAACACGAAAGTGGTTTTTTCATATGTGCTTTCTTCCTGCAGCTGTGTGTGCCTCCTCTCCCTTCCTCCTTCACTCAAGCTCCCTCGTTCTCACCCGCAAGATGATTGCAATTGGCTGGGATTATCTGCCTGTCCACGGCAGTTTCGAAAAGTCGAACATGGCTGGTTGGGCCGAGCTTTACACGCTACACAAGTGTGGCAAGGTCATATGACTGATTTGGTCCTAATTTTGATGTTCATATCTTGATATGATAATGATATATCCCGCAGCCCTTCTCGCCCATTTTAGTTCGTTAATTTGAAAGACAATCATAACGAGAGGGAAATCCAGTTGTTAGCAGTGACAATTATTCAGGTTCTATTCCATTGAGAGCAAAAAGCGTTATATTCCTCCTAATGCTCTCATAAGACGACACACGAATGCTTGCTTATTTTGTGAATGTCTTGTCTCGTATTCTAATACCGCAACTGAGATATGGCATGTTGTCTATGTGTATGAGCGCAATCCCGCTTTCATATGTGCTTCTGCACCCACCCTCTCTCCTCCCATCACCTCAGAAGTAAATGTCACATCACTATGAGCTGTGGGCCAGTCACTCAATGGCATGACAGATACTGT
The DNA here is from genome assembly GCF_051943395.1 of Hippocampus bargibanti. Classification (NCBI taxonomy): domain Eukaryota; kingdom Metazoa; phylum Chordata; class Actinopteri; order Syngnathiformes; family Syngnathidae; genus Hippocampus; species Hippocampus bargibanti. Next base: position 7,752,797 of record NC_142749.1, on the reverse strand, counting down.
ATGTCTAGAATTGAGAAAGTCTACCAGTGTCCTCGCACGACCACTCGTTGGGCTATCGGGAACATTCTTGAAAATATGAGATTCACATTGGATCCGCCAATTAAAAATGAATGCAAAATCACTTTTTTACACTTTCCATTTCTTCGACTCACTCAGGGTAGTTGCCGGTAATGTATCGTTATGTGATAGAAACACTGTACCCGACATGATTTTTTAACTCATTCACTGCCATTCACAAAATATGATATAGAGCGCCATTCCCAAATGTTTTCAGGTTTTGTTTTTTCATGCTTGGGTGCCTACAAAGCTCTGGCCATGGCCTCTAGCATTGTTTTTTTTTCTTTTCCGCAAGGGGGCAACATTTACCTTTTTTCCATGTTCACGCTTTATTCCAGCTTCAGCTGTTGTAAAAGCACCATAATTAACCCTATGTGTATGTATTGCATTGTATTTTGGACAGCCGGCCCCGCTAGCATCTGATATTACTCCAAACCCATATCAGGAATTAACTCTTTTTTGTGATGAAATAAGAGAGTCCAAGGTTTCTCACGCTGCATTGAATGATTATGTAGTCCTAATGTCAATATTCTTTGGGTCCTGGAATTCAAGTGGCAATGACAAAAACCCTGGCACTGGAATGGACACATTTTTGCATATATGGCAGTGAATGAGTTAAAAGCAAACAAGATGCTGAATTAATGGTGCCGATTCTGTCATAGGGATTTAGAAACTTGCATTTCTTTCTGAAGATGTTCAGACAAAGAAAATAGAGTAAGTTAGATTGACCCAGCTCTCAATCAATTCACGACCAAAGAGTAGGAGAGCTTGACCTAACCAATTATCCGTGAGCGACATGGCAACACCTGTGCGAACGTCATGGCAACCATGTTGTGTAACCTGTTTAGAATATCACATAACAAGCGTCCATGAGATGAGCCAGAATAAGTGATGTTTGTAAAGGTTTTGATACCAAACACCAAGCTTTGGCCTCAAGTCATCACAAACGATTTATTCAGACACTAGGTAAGAAGGAGAGTACGTATTCCGTTACTGGCGGATGTCTGTTTTGCTGAGGTATGACCTGTGAGTGTAATCGTTGCAATTAACAAAAGACCTCTCAGTCCATCACTGGTGGAAATCGCTGTGTGTTTGTTCGCGGGGCCGAATATAGCGACGTTGCTAAAATGGACCAAATTATTTTATCAGAGGGCACAATCACACGCGCATATGCCAGTCATGCCCAAAAGGCAAAACTACTCAGACCCTAATGCTTACACTACTCTGCATGAAATACAAATTGAATAGCAGAGTACAAAAGACACAGTGCCCCTTGCTTGATCTGGTAGCCAACTGCAAAGCGAATGTATTCTCGTATAGCGTGTTTAGTGACACTCATGATTCACAATTTAGTTGGGCACAGATCATATTGGATGGCAAAACTGTATGACCAACAGGATATATTTATAAACAGTAGTAATCAACTACCCTATAATATGATTTTATTGCAATTATTTTCATGGATTTAATAAGAAGATTAGAATATTTTCAAAGAAAATAATAACACTCATTTTCTTATTTACGGGAATTGAACAATGAGACTGCAAATTAACGGAGACTCAAGTTTGCTTCAATTCGTTCAAGACATGATTAGTCACAATCAATTGTACATTCTCATATCTCTGTGTTAAATTAATCAACCGATTATAATGTTCATGCCCAATATGCATCTCATTATTAGTTTTGATAAGTAGGATTTTGTTTTAAATTTATATTCATGGGGTTTGAATCATTCTAAACTGGTTCAAATAGACATTTAATCATATTCAGTACAACATTTGACTAAATTTACTAAGGTATGTCATATTATAATTGGCAATTTAGCCTACCTTCATTTTGTGTTGTTATGAATGCCGTCTCCCCAGTTGTGCAGACGTGGTAAGATGAGTATCTGAGAAATGTAGCGCTGGATCGCATTTATGCCCAGCAACCTGAAAGTGGTCGAACCACATCATCATTGAAGCGAAACACATGGTCCCATATCTTGTTAAAAATAAAGAAACATTCCTCCCACAGACAACAAAGCACTTTAGCCATATTACCTCTGATCTGCTTAGCAAAATCAATTCCTTCTAATTAGGGGGTGAAATGTGTTAAAAATGATTGTATTACAGAGGCAGTGTGGGATTTGCTGAGTGTAATTCAGAGGACTTGAATGGTTGATATATCCGTACCGAAGATGGAATCAGGTGCACTATAGCAAAAGCAATTCAAAGTCAAGAAAATAATAAAAATAAAAAAATTAAGAAAAACACAAGACCCAACAGGCTTGTGACCTACAGTTATTGCAGTCATCGATTTTTAAGGCAGCATTATTTTGAAAAAATAAAAATAAAAAAATCCATAACCGATTTCCATCAAACTAGCAGAGCTTCCAAGGAACTGGCCATTTTTTGGGGTGCAAATACAGATCGAAACAGGCTTTTTGATTATAAACGAGTGCCGATAAAATGTTCCCATCACAATATCTGAAAATTCATTTTTGATTAAAATGAAAAGTAAAGTAAAGATTGTCATCTTTCCTATTTCTTGATGGTTACTCCTTTTCACAACATAAACAGCCATTCGTAACTATTGGCATTAAGAATTGTTTATTCCTGAGCTTGTTTTTTTTTTCCTCTGAAAAAGAATGAATGAAAAAGTCCTTTAATTTGAGTGCATTTATTCCATGGGTATTTTTCCCCCCATATACCTGTCATTTAGGTGATAAATCATGAGCAAAGCTTTAGCACAGTCTGATGGCTACAACAAAAGAGATGGCCTGACGCTCTAAATTTTATGAGGCAAGTGAATCTGAGAAGCATGGGAAATTTTGCAAACGTGTATCTACCCCATAACAAGATCACTGCCTAATAATAAAAGCTGCTTGGCAATGCAGACTCATAATGTGAGTTGAAGGCTTTCGGGAAGCAACCACCATCACACCTGCATCAATAAAGGGCTTAAGAAGTCACATTAAAATCCCACCTCGTCTTTCTCAAACCTTTTCGGAAGGTTCTCCTGCCTAGAGGATGTTCATATTGCACCAATTTTGAGAATTGTTGTTTTGTCACTGAAGATGGAAAACAAATCACTGTTGTCATATTTAACTAAAATTGACGCATTAAAGTGTTGATAACAGAGCCGGAAGTTCAACTGTGTTGCTCAGATAAGGCACATTTTTCGAAAACCTGACACAAGATGCTTGACTTTTTTTTAAACAGTGTTCTTAACTCATTCACTGCCATTCCCGAATTGATTCGGGAATGGAAAATATGACGTGGAGCGCCATTCCCAAATTTGTTCGGGTTTTGGTTTTTCTTGCGATGGGTGCCGATTAAGTGCTGGTCAGACCTCTGGCCATGTTTTTTCACTTCCACGAGGGGGCAGAATTTGCCTTTTGTACAGCCATCCCCACTTACACCTCATATCACTCCAGACCCAAATAACTTGGGAATTAACTCTTTTTTTATGATGAAACAAGAGAGTCTAACGTTTCTTATGATGCATTGAATGTTTGTGTAGTCCTAAACCTATAGTCTGTGGGCCTGGAATGTGAGTGAAAATGACAAAAACCCTGGCACTGGAGTGGACACATTTTTGCACATTGTCTGTCAGTGAATGAGCTAATGTACCATATCTAATATTAAGCAGATTCTTTACTTACAGACAGAGTAGGTAGTGGTAGGTGTAAGTAGACAGGATGAACTTAGTACAACGATAATGTACCATATGTACTGTATTTGAAGTACAGCGCAAATAGTGCACCAAAAGCCGTATTAAAATATGCCATTTTATTCAGCTCCCCAGAGAGTAGTACCCTACTCTTGGAGGAAAACTCTTGCCACATTTTAACATACAAATCAACAAAGCAGAATACATGTCGCAAGTCTTAGTGCTCTACCTCAGAACTCATCAGCAAAGCAAGCAAGCAAGCTCATCCTCGTCTGTCAAGGTATGCGCTCAGTTCAACATGACAGGCCTCTTAAGGCAACATTTAAATTTTAGCAGCCACTTGTTTTCGTTTGTGAGTGTGTGTGTGTGTTCTGGAATAGTGTTTTAAAATATAATGCATCTGCTGAAATGTACAGTTAGTTTGGCACAGTCAAAGGTGGTTAATCCTACAGATCAGCAAGCCGTCTGTTTACATTCTTTTAAGATACGCTGTTTTATGCAATGTTAGGCACATGATCGTTTTGTTAATTTTTGGGGACAAGGTGATTTATAGTCAATGCAAAGCATTTTGATCGTCAGTAATTGTGATCATCAAATAGGTTGAAAATAACTCTCTGGGTTGTGTTAAACTACAGACCGGGGCTATTTGTGGCTCAACATCCATTTTTCAGAGGTCCACGCAAGGCTTGGCATGAACTGTGTGTGTGTGTGTGTATATATATATATATATATATATATATATATATATATATATATATATATATATATATATATATATATATATATATATATTTTATGCAATGTTAGGCACATGATCGTTTTGTTAATTTTTGGGGACAAGGTGATTTATAGTCAATGCAAAGCATTTTGATCGTCAGTAATTGTGATCATCAAATAGGTTGAAAATAACTCTCTGGGTTGTGTTAAACTACAGACCGGGGCTATTTGTGGCTCAACATCCATTTTTCAGAGGTCCACGCAAGGCTTGGCATGAACTGTGTGTGTGTGTGTGTGTATATATATATATATATATATATATATATATATATATATATATATATATATATATATATATATATATATATATATATATATATATATATACAGTAAAGTCTCGTTATATCGATATCGGATATATCGATAGTCCCGGTTATATCGATACTATTTCTATGCACGCACGGAGAAAATTACATGCAAACAGGGTCGGATATATCGATAGTCCCGGTTATATCGATATTTTTTCGGACTCCCTTGAATATCGATATAACGAGACTTTACTGTATATGCCTTAGTTTTGGCCTTATATATATATATATATATATATATATATATATATATATATATATATATATATATATATATATATATATATATATATATATATCCCTATTGTCCAGACATGGTGGTGCCGGACTCTGCTATGATAGGTCCCTGCTCTCAGGTTGGGGGGAGCAGAGGACTTGGGGACACTAAACAAATTCTCAAAAAAATACTTTATCAACATTGCAGGGATAATACGATTGGGCCTCAATCGGCAGTACATATAAAAGCTAGCAACCACTCATTTGACGACAATGAGGTTAAAATCTTAGCGAAAGAACATAGATGGTTTGAAAGGGGAGTAAAAGAAGTGATTTTCATGAAACAACTAGATCCTTCATTAAACCGATATGGTTCAATTTGGATCGTTCATACAATAGCCCTATCTTAGGCAACATAGGATTAGTAATACTGATGAGGTGATACTGGTGGAAGTGGGGCAATCAGGCCAGTCGTTCGTCAGAACAATAGGAACAATCAGTGGAGCTGCAGGGAGTAGTCCTCTGCTCCCCCCCCCCCCCCAACCTGAGAGCAGGGACCTATCATAGCAGAGTCCGGCACCGCCATGTCTGGACAGTAGGGATATATATATATATATATATATATATATATATATATATATATATATATATATATATATATATATATAGGGCCTAAACTACCAGTAAGACTTTAGTTTGCTGACGAAGTTTCTTGGATAAGAAGCGAAACGTCCGACACCTTCAAAGAAGTACAGATGACGGCTGAAGAAACCTTTTCATCGATGGACCACTTCTGTATGACTGAGAGCTTACACAGACTTATTGTCTTGAAATATCCCGTGTTTAAATTCCATTTCGCAAGGCATCGGACTATTCCCTGTTATTTCATCAGCAGTCAAAGAAGACCCCTGTTCATCTTCTTGGCGCATAAAAAATGTGACATGCTAAATAATGTGAAGACCGACTTGGGAAAAGTCTTTCTCAAAGCTGTGTGTTTTATATGATCCATCTAAACAAACAGAAGAAACAATACATGCAAAAAAAATATTAATGCCTTTATTTAACTAAGCACAACAATTTCCTAGCATAGTGTGGATGTGCAATGAACGTTAGGACAGTAATTAACTAAACGAAGTGCATCGACCATACAAAACAGATAAAATGCCCCCACTCAGTCAAAGATGGCATTTTAATTGTTTCTTTTATTTCTCTCCGTATTACACTGTAAAAATCAATATATTCTAGCACGATGTTGTTGAGCATTGTTAAATAAATAACCGGGCTGGAACAAAGTCATTGAATTGCTCATGACTGTCGGGATGAAAATGTTTTTGAGGTTCAGAAAGCATTGTGGACTGGGTTAGATCACTTGTCATGCTGCGCTCTTCGTCACACCGCAACAATTAGAACTACAAGGAAAAATAATTGCATTGAAAAAAAACGGAAATAAGTGCTCAACGCGCACCAGAGCCGCAGCTCTGCTGATTTGCATTTGAAGGCCTTTGCAGACACAAAACAAATACTGGACATTGTGCATGGCACTTTCTTCCCAATTACCGTTGGTCTTTCATTCGACTGAGCTTAATTTTTGATTTACATTGACAGTGACATCGATATAAGTGGAGAGCGCACATTTAAAAGTAAGGGTGATTTTAGCTCGCGAAAAGTGAAAACTCATTGCATAAGACTTGCACGAAACTTACCATGGGCACACAATTAGTGCCCTTCATCTCTGCGCAAAGCCCCACCTATCCCATGCGGATTTAAATAAACTCACTTCAGCAACAGTTAGCGTTTATTTGGGATTTTTTTTCAACCACGGTGCAATTATTCTGTGTGCGTGTGTTTGTGTGTGTGTGTGTAGGGGGGGGGGGGCTCTGTTATTGCAGCAAATATTCCATGTCAGGTTTACTGCATAAAGCCATTTAGCAGGCACTTTGTCCTTACTTTTGATGACCATTAAAAAAAAGATACAGTGATTTAAAATGTCATCCTCGAATGACATGGCTTTCACTCGCCCACATCATTTGTTCCACTAAGTAAGTGTGTGTCTTATTTTTTTTTGTCATGCATGACATCTTTTATGAATTTACTATTAAATATTAAAACATAGAAAATGGGACAAACCAGTGCATGAATTTGACTACCTATGTTATTTAGCCAGTGTGTAGTTTTCTAACTGTGATTACACTACACCACACCGCATGTCGGTTTCTTAATAGAGGCAATGTGTTTTATAAAATTCAAGGTGACACTCTTTTATGAACGGTAAGAGCAGCGTGAGCTCAACAGATATTAATTGAAAGAAAATATGGAATCATCTGTCTGACTGACATGCAAAACAAAGCATACAACGACAGGATGAAAAAGACAACAAATTACATGTTTGCCCTGCCTTTTTTCTACTCTGTTAAATGGTACAGATAGACAAGGGAACTACTTAATTTGAATGAACATTCAAAATATCCATCCATTTATCCATCCATCCATCCATCCATCCATCCATCCATCCATCCATCCATCCATCCATCCATCCATCCATCCATTTTCTGCCGCTTATCCGGGGTCGGGTCGCAGCAGCTTCAGTAGGGAAGCCCAGACTTCACTCTCTCCAGCCACTTCCACCAGCTCATCCTGCCTTCCCAGCCCAGCGTGTCCTAGGTCGTCCCCGGTGTTTTTCTGCCAGTGGGGCATTCCAAGAACGACTCACCAGGCATCCAGGGGGCACCTCATCTGGCTCCTCTCTATGTGGAGGAGAAGCGGCTCGACTCTGAGCCCCTCCCGGATGACCGAGCTTCTCCCATTATCTCTATGAGAGAGCCCGGACAGCCTACGGAGAAAGCTCATTTTGGCCGCTTGTATCCGGGATCTCGTTCTTTTGGTCACGAGCCATAGCTCGTGACCTTAGATGAGGGTTGGGACGTAGATCGACCGGTAAATTGAGAGTTTCGCTTTTTGGCTCAACTCCTTCTTCACCACCATAGATCGGTACAAAGTCCGCATCACAGCAGACGCCGCCCCGATCCGTCTGTCGATCGCTCGCTCCATCCTACCCTCATTCGTGAACAAGACTCCCAGATACTTAAAATCCTCTACTTGGGGCAAGATCTCCTCCCCGACCCGGAAGGAGCACTGCACCCTTGTCCGACTGAGAACCATTGTCTCAGATTTGGAGGTGCTGATTTACATCCCAACCACTTCTCATTCGGCTGCGAAACGCTCCAGTGATAGTTGGAGAGCCCCGCTTGAAGGCCCCAACAGTACCACATCATCTGCAAAAATCGGTGACAAAAGGCAGCCTTGGCGGAGGCCAACACTCACTGGAAACGATTCCGACTTACTGCCGGCAATGCGAACCAGACTCTGACATCGGTCGTATAGGGACCGAACGGCCCGTAGCAGGCGTTCCTGTACCCCATACTCCCGAAGCACCCTCCACAGAACTCCACAAGGCACACGGTCAAACGCCTTCTCCAAGTCCGCAAAGAACATATGGACTGGTTGGGCGAATTCCCATGCACCCTCGAGAACCCTGCTAAGGGTGTAAAGCTGCTCCACTCTTCCATGGCCGGGACAAAAACCACACTGCTCCTCCTCAATCTGAGGCTCGACTTCCCGACGGACCCTCCCCTCTAAAACCCCTGAATAGACCATACCAGGGAGGCTGAGGAGTGTGATCCCTCTGTAGTTGGAACACACCCTCCTGTCCCCCTTCTTAAAAAGGGGGACCACCACCCCCGTCGGACAATCCAGAGGCACTCTCCCCGATGACCACGTGGTGTTGCAGAGGCGTGTCAGCCAAGACAGCCCCACAACATCCAGAGCCTTGAGGAACTCTGGGCGGATCTCATCCACCCCTTGGGGCCTTGCCACAGAGGAGCTTTTGAACCACATTGGTGACTTCAACCACAGAGATCAGTGAGCCCATCTCAGAGTCCCCAGACTCTGTTTCCTCCAAAGAAGGCGTGTTGGTGGAGTTGAGGAGGTCTTCAAAGTACTCTGCCCACCGGCTCACAACATCCCGAGTCGAGGTCAGCAGCGCCCCATCCTCACTGTACACAGTGTTGTGCACAGTGTTGTACACAGTGGAGCACTGCTTTCCCCTCCTGAGACGCCGGATGGTAGACCAGAATTTCCTCGAAGCCGACCGGAAGTCGGCTTCCATGGCCTCACCGAACTCTTCCCATGCCCAAGTTTTTGCCTCGGCGACCACCAAAGCCGCATTCTACTTGGTTAATTGATACCTGTCAGCTGTCTCAGGGTTTCCGCAGGCCATATAGGCCCGATAGGACTCCTTCTTCAGCTTGACGGCATCCCTTACTACTGGTGTCCACCAGCAACTTGGGGGGTTGCCGCCACAACAGGCACCAACCACCTTACGGCCACAACTCCGATTGGCCGCCTCAGCAAGGGAGGTACGGAACATGATCCATAATAATAGTACACTACATTTTAAACACCTTTCAAAACTCTCAATGACACTTTACAGTCACAGACAAGCATATGTACTATATTAAATAAAATACAATCACAAATAGAATGCAATAAATAAAGTACAATTATAAATACAAACGAGAGAGAGAGAGAGCTTCACAGAAAATGCAATTTTAAATAGGTGAGTTTTGAGATGGGACTTGAAGGTGGGAAGAGAATCGATGTTATGAATGTTGGGAGGAAGTGAGTTCCAAAGTTTGGGGGCAGAGCAGCTGAAGGCTCTGTCACCCATCGTGCTGAGATGGGCAGGGGACATGTGAGAAGTTCTGCCGGAGAAGTTCTGACAGTTGAGTCTGACAGGGGATTCCTTCAGACGTTCCCAAAAAACCCTCACAACACGATTGGGTCTGCCAGGTCGGAGTGGCATCTTCCCCCACCAGCAGAGCCTACTCACCACCAGGTGATGATCAGTTGACAGCTCCGTCCCTCTGTTCACTCGAGTGTCCAAAACATGCGGCCGCAAATCCCCTGATACAACTACAAAGTCAATCATCGAACTGCGGCCAAGGGTGTCCTGGTGCCACGTATAACAAAACACAACTCGGGTTCTGATCGGGTGGGGGGGGGCGTTCCTCCCAGTCATGCCCTTCCAGGTCTCACTGTCATTGCCCACATGAGCATTGAAATCACCCAGCAGAACAAGGGAGTCCTCAGTTTGAGTGCTCTCCAGCACACCCTCTAAGTTCTCCAAAAAGGATGGGTACACTGAACTGCTGTTTGGTGCATATGCACAAACAACAGTCAGAACCTGTGCCCCCACCCAGAGGCGGAGGGACGCAACCCTCTCATCTACCGGGGTGAATCCCAACATGCAGGCGGCGAGCCGGGGGCCAATAAGTATGCCGACACCTGCTCTACGGCTCTCACCGTGGGCAACTCCAGAGTGGAAGAGAGTCCAACCCCTCTCGAGAGAGCTGACACCACAACCCAGGCTGTGTGTGGAGGCAAGTCCAACTATATCTAGTAGGAACGTTTTGACCTCATACACCAGCTCGGGCTACTTCCCTGCAAGATAGGTGAAGTTCTACGTCCCAAGAGCTAGCTTCTGCAGGCGAGGACCGGACCGCTAGGGTCCCCGCCTTTGGCTGCCGCCCAGCTCACATTCACCCGGCCTCTGTGGCCCCTCCCGTGGGTGGTGAGCCCTTGAGAAAGGGGACTCATGATTCCTTTTCGAGCTGAGCCCAGCCGGGCCCCATAGGTGTAGGCCCGGCCACCAGGCGCTCACCAATGAGCCCCATCTCCAGGCCTGGCTCCAGAGAGGGGACCCGGTGACCCGCGTCCGGTTAAGGGAAAACCAGATCCATTTATATTTTTCTTCTTGAGGGGTCTTTTGAGTTGTACTTTGTCTGGTCCCGCACCTAGGACCTGTTTGCCATGGGTGACCCTTCCATGGGCATAAAGCCTCAGACAACTTATCTCCCAGGATCATCGGGACACACAAACCCCTCCACCACGGTAAGGTGACAACTTACAGAGGGGAACATTCAAAATCCCTGAGTGAAATCAAATGCAAATTAGTCCTAATAATTATCACAAGTAATCATTATTCCTAATTCCTAAATTGCACAAGTAGACATTCCACCATATCTTGCAGTATTTATAATATATATTAACTCTCAAAATTATCTGAGCTGGAGAGACTTCTTGGCTAAAATTGTCATCCAGTCTCTAAATGCCTGATGTCTCGTAACTACACTCGGGGATTGCTTTCTAGACAGTATTTGAAGAATATGACACCACATCTAACATGGACAAAATACCCATGTAATGTATCATAAGTGTAGACTACGAAAGGCACCCGATTAAGAGCTTCAACAGCTAAATTTAGCCATTCAAACAAATGTTTATGTACAATGGCTGCCTTATATTAATAGCCACACCTCCACATTATAACAGTACCAATAAGTCTGTGGTATTCCAGCATTTGGAAAGCCATTTCCTATGTTTTTGGGAGACCTGGTGGATGTCATTCCATATCCAGAAATACTGTTTTCCATAGCTGGCCATAAGCATTTGCCCTCAGCTGCTAGCAATGGTGGAACTTAGTCCTCAAACAAAATACAGAGAAGCAGAAGTTGTGCTGCAGAGATGGATGTATTTATGGCTCTCGTTCCCTGTGCTCATTAAAACCTTCAACTGCAAATGGCTGATGACAGCAGTGTGAGGGTGGATTCTGGACAGTTTAATTGTTACATTATGACATGGTCGGTTTTCATTTTCATTTTGTGATTAATCTATGGATGTCTTGAAGCTCATTAGTAAAAATTAATGACGAACAGCATCACCTTAAAAGACAAATGGTTCAAACAGTCGAAAAGAAGTAATGACTTATAGTCTGGAAAGTCTATTTATTTCTGAGTAAAATTTTTATCATTACAGAGTTATTGTCATGCACAGCAATTTGACAACGGGATTATCAAGGTGCACCTCATTTCAACATATAAATAAATAATTTGCCATGAGTCACTGTGGCACCTTGATGTGTGACGAAGGAGCTCAACATATACAATAAGAAAACATACAAAGGGAGGTAGATTTTTAGATCTGCTGGTTTTCTACTTGTGTTTTATGATGAAAGGCTGCACGTACAACCAATGTCAGAAAATGTGTCAACAGACACATGCCAGTTAGAAGACATCACATTCTTTCAGTCCTTTGTTTTCATTTGCGTCTGGAAAAGAAATAATTTTAGTCATTAAAATTATCCAGGTTGTTGGCCACATTAATAGTGGAAACGGTCTTAAAATGAATTTTCTCTTTTTTTTTCATATCACTAAAACAAGCAATTTGAAAAGGGGTGTGTAGACTTTTTTATATTTAATGTATTTTCACAGGCTCATTAAAATGGTGGAGGGCAGCTCAAACTGTAACTTAATTTTCAGACTTGCCACTTAACCATGCATGCCACCCTCATTCCTGCACCCACCTCCATTTAACCCGTTTTCCCCTCACTCTCGTTCCCGCTAACATCTGCTCCTACTCATTTTTTGAAGCTGCCCTCGCCTCTCTCCTCATTTAACCTCACTCTCACATTGTGTTTCTTTGCCTCTGACATCACAACTGGATGGGCACTCGGTTTAGCCGTGATCTACATAATTGAGAAAAATATGAGCCTGATTATCTTTTTGCAAAAGTAGAATTTTTGATAACCGTCATTACATTGTTGTTTGGTTTCATTAAAACACAGTTTTCTCTTACTGGGTATATTTGGTCCTGTACAATAATTACCTGCTTATTTTTGTTTTTGTTTTTTTTGTTTTTTTTTGGGGGGGAGAGGTACATTATAAAATCTTATAAAATTTACTCATGCAAAGTTCCAAATGAGACGATTTGGTTCTCTTTGAGTATAGCGCAGTTGACTTGACTGACACAAATGCTAATGGGAGTGTTGCTAATTTGGTCTGGTCTCTGACCCTTTCGAAGCAGCGGCATAGTTTTGCACAGCCTGAGCCTCAGCTGGATGTCATCGACACGGATCACATTGACGTCAATGACGTGAAAAATGTACTCTCCATGCACTAAATTTAGGTACACTTACGCAATTCAATTCCAATAAAATGTCTATCACTTTTTTAGATTTTTTGTGGAGCAGACATTAGCATGTACTAAAAACAGTATTCATCAATAGTGTTTTTTTTTGCTGCTGTTTTTGCATTTGGCATTTTAGCTTCAATGACACCAAGTGCATGTTTATCGTTATATAAATTGCATTTTGAGCTATAATATGGTTGGACAAACAAACCGCATATGGTGCTCAGCACAGCACTTGTATTCACGTTTGTTGACAGTTTAACCTTGGGGAGGTCTGCCTTGTGCAGAGTGCTGTTTTAGTTAACTTTGTAAAGGCAGACTGATTTGACTCAGCTTCTCCACTGGGGTCTCAGTGGATTCGCATAATGTGGTCAACCGTGAGTCTTCTTTGTCCTATTTGACCTCCAAGCCCTTGATCTAAGGCACCAAGATTGCACTGAGTATGTCAATGCATCTCTGTGCCGCGGTCCCGAGATTAGATAAAGCGTGGTGCAATTTTGAGAGGTGATTGTAGGGCTCTCGCACGACGTCCCCACATTACAGTGGTCAGGTGTAAAAGTAGGCCAAAGAAGTGAGTGTCAAGGCGCATCGCTACATACAGACTTCTCAATTTCAAATCAGCCTGAGATCCCTTGACTCTTTTTGACTTTTCTCTAGTCTACACTGGAGAATAAAAGCTCATTGCAGTTTTGCTGGGGGGGTCTTAGCATTGAACATGCCTGCCCGAGGAACATAAGCTAGTTAATTCAATGTCATCCTCTAAATCTCCTTTTAAATTGCCCTCCTCTAGACATGCCGTTTTCGACTGCCTTTATTTCCTCGTTCTATTTTTTCCTCCTACATTTTTGTGCCAAGTGTGGAAAAAAATAAAAAGATTACAATCCGCATCAGGATACTTATTCCAAATACGGAACAACAATGAGATTCAAGCATCATCGCCATCGTGGCTGGGCTGTGTTATCTGGTCCGCAAAATGCCTTTGAGCTTGCGATGATTGCTTTCAGGCTGGTCAGTCTAACTGAGTGTTGTGACCGACAAGCAAGTCAACTAACATTTGTTTTCATGGCACTTTACTGATGAGTGTGACCTGACACACACACACACAAAAACACGCTCAACTCATTCTCATTATCACATTAATGCTAGCCCGACGCCACAAGATAGGGATAATTATGAGTCCGAGTCCGACTGTGGGAGTGTGTCTGACTTGAGGCTTCTCAGAAGTGACTATTTACATAAATGATCCTGGAGTGAGTCCTGTATCTAATGAGCTCATTCTTATTTCCAATTCACCTCCAGCTTTAACTGCAAAAAGGATTAGCTACCTAAATTCCACTGGATACCATGGAGGGGGGGAAAAAAAAATCAGTTTTTCAGTATTTATGATATTGGATTTTTTTCAATCTGATCTTCCAAGAATTTACTCGAATCTTGAGCAAAAATATAATTTTCTGGATTTAACTCATTCGCTGCCATTCGCGAATTGATTCAGGAATTGAAAAGCGTGATGTGGATCGCCATTCTCGAATTTGTTTGAGTTTTGTTTTTTCTTGCAGGGGGCTGCCGATAAAGCACTAGTCAGACCTCTGACAAAGGTTTTTCCCTTCCACGAAGGGGAAGCAATTGCCTTTTGTCCATGTTAGCGGTTTGTTACAGCTTCAGCTGTTCTTAAAGCACTATTTAAATCAATACATATTTATTTTACTGAATTTCAGTAAAAACAGCCGTCCCCACTTTAAGCTCAGATACCTCCAGACCCATATAACTTAGAAATTAACTCTTTTTTTCCTGATGAAAGAAGGGAGTTTAAAATTTTTAACGCTGTATTGAATGTTTATGTAGTCCTAAAACTTAATATTCTGTGGGTCCTGCAATTTGATTGAAAATGACAAAACAACTCTGGCACTGTAGTGCACACATTTTTGCACAGCATCTGGCAGTGAATGAGTTAATAAACAAACAAAAGACACATTGTGAGTACACTCTGCGTTGGATTAAGTACTGGAGTTAAAGTACATCCAACGTGCATCTGTGCCCTTTGAAGATGCTGATTTAGGCGACATGGTTATTGCACAGGTGTGCCTTATGCTGCCTTCAATAACAGAACCCTCTCAATGGAAACAAATAATATCAAAGTGCTGACTCCAGAGTGTCCTTTTAAGGTGGGCAGCCTGAGGCACGTCTGTGTTTTAATCATGCTGTTTAATCAGCTGGATTATCTCATCAGAGGAGAAGTGTTCACTTGCGCGGATTTAGACAGATTTATGGACAATATTTGAGAGGAATAGGCCTTTCAAGTACAAAAATATTTTTAGTTCAGGTCTTGTAATACATGAGCGAAAATAATACAATTGTTGTTCAGTGGACAACACCACTGCTATGATTGCAACAGAACACAGGTGAGCCGAAATGTATCAATTTGGCAAATGTGTTTTCACGTTCGTGGTGAAATTAACTTTTTTCGAATTCCTTCAGCACAATCTGTGTGTTTTATCACAAGCACTAAAGTTTTTCTACTTTCCTTTACTCTTCCTCTCATAACTTTGCTGCTGTGTAGTAGTGAACGCTGGTGCGAATGGCTGTCGCTGCTCACGGCCACATAAAAAAGTAAAGTGTACTTGAGAGTTTTGAAAGGCGCTTAGAAAGAAATGTATTATTATTATTATTATTATTATTATTATTATTATTATTATTATTATTATTATTATTATTATTATTATTATTATTATTATACCAAATGTGTTGGGTGGGGGTTGAGGTCAGGGCTCTCTAGTTCTTTATCAGAGCAAACTCATCCAATGATGTCCTGATCGGTTATTTATCCGAAGGGCAAATTGTACTGTTGTTTCGTTATTCTGAATAATTTAATGTGCCTTGAAAGAGTTGGCAAAACTTTTGTTTGTAAAGTGTCTGCAATGCAATTTTTTTTGCCCTTTTCAAGCCCCATGCCAAAATTTTATGTTTTAAAATATAATTCTCGGTTGGTCTTTCCGGATGCAGCGAACTTCATCACACATTGACTCATTGTTTTCATAACCTCAGCCTAAAAAAATCTGACTCTATAATTCCAGTATCCTCTCAGCAGGGTTCAGCAGGGATCAAATTAAGAGATGTTTAAAAGCTAAATGAATCGAGGCTGCCAAATCTTTGCCTATTAGCCCCTGCAGCACTCTCCCCTTGTCTTCAAGGACTTCAGTCTCCATTTAAGTAACATGCTGCATAATTTATAATAAATGGAATGCCAGAGCTTTGTGTACTTGGGGTTGGATACAAAATTCTAATAGTCCCTCGTCTAATTTCGGGAGAACTATCGGCACACACCCTGCAGACATATACCACATTTCACATCCAGCTAAAACACTTTGGAATCAGTTAAATCATTTTGTATGTCAACCAAAATGTTGGCTATTTGAGATGAGCGTTGTAGAATAATTTAAAATGACAAGAGTGGGCTAAAACCAGTTGGAAGTATCCTATTTTAGAATGCATGTCAGAGCCGAGTTTTATCTGCCATATTTATCTATCACGCTGGTCTTGCACCTGCCTTAAAAGCTTCTTCAAACACGAGGTCACTTGCCGTCAATTTTAAAAGCACGACTTCAACTCAAGTCGGACCGTAAAATATTAGGATGACATGTCCTTTTGCTTCACAGAGGCCTCCTCGCACAGTTGGATGACAGAGAAAGTTTAAGATGTGGGCTTTGACAATTTTAAATATATATATTAAATATAAATAGTATTTTCCGGTGTATAAGGCATGCCCAATTGCCTTAATTTTCTTCAAAAAATGACCCTGCACGTTGTACACAGGTGTGCCTTATATGATAAGTAATATTGAGCCACAACAGGTCTCGCAACTACTGTCAGCAGCCACCGACTCCATTTGCCCCTGTAGCCAACTCCATCTGCCCCTACTGTAGCACTTTATAATATGGTGTGCCTTATATTTGGAAACGTTTTATTTCTATATTATATTTTGTAAAACGTTTATCATTCATTGAAGGCGCGCCTTATACTCCAGTGCGCGTTATACAGCGGAAAATACGTACAACAACATCATTGTTGTTATTTTTGTCGCGTATCATGAACACAAATCTGAGGTCACTTCAATATCGTATATGAGAAGATGAGCCCTGGTGACTGAACTCACTGACAGATGAAGATCTGCTGTTGTGCACCTAAACAAATAATCAAGCCTGTCATCAAGGCTGTACTCAATTTTGACCCAACTTGTATGGTTTAAAAAAAACACTAGACATACGAACAGCAAGTTGATGGCTGGCATGGCCACCAGTCATACGAGGTTGATTTTTGACCCAAGAAGAATATAACAGGTATACAACGCTATAAATGCTTCAAATAGAAATAACTAATCAAAATCAATCCACAAGTGTTGTTAATGAAATAACCCAAGTGTGAAGTATTCAGCATCTTTACTTGATATCCCTTTATTCATATTCCTGTTGTAAAGCAATCTTTTTGTGTGGATGTAATTTTTGGACTTGCTCAGTGACTTCTAAGAAGCATTACAATTGCTATAAGTTTTCCAGAGAATCAACTGCTGATTTTTTTTTTCATTTATATTAGGCAGATGTAGCACCGTCATTAGTTAAAATAATAACAAGAAATTGAATGAGTGCTTTTGAGTCCTTTTTTAAAAAATAAGACACCCAATGGTTTATTTTTAGGCTGTTGTCAAGTTCTATTAGCTATGTACAAACGAAATCGGTTGCTGGTTGTTATGACATATCCTATGACCGCGGGTATGCAACACAGCTTTGAGTCACTCACGTCACAGTTAATTAACCAAATATTTTTCCAGACAACTTGGTTCTGGTTTTCTGAATAGGAATGATTTGCAGTTACATCACAAATTCAAGCCTGCTGCCGTGCCGCACAGCTTTATTTCACTGCCATCCCTGGTGTGGGAGGCATAGCGGGGTGGGGGGTAGTGTAAATTGTGGGGTTGAACAGAATGGAGGTACAATGTGGCATTCAACCAAATGTGAGTACCACAAAAAGCCTTTACCGCACCTCAATGTCTCCATCTCCAAGAGAGATAAACCCTGCCCATTCGTCTGTCATAATGTTGTGGCAGAAACCAACTGAGAAGACTTGTGAGGCAAAGGCACTGACATTGGCCTGATCCACAAAAGGGTGCTTGACAAGACTATTTATATATTTTATGTATGCATCTTATTCATATTATTTGTGATAGGCTGGTCACCTGACTAGGTTGACCCTCAGACATCTGAGGGTCTGTAAATTGGCATTATACGTACAATCATTCATTGTATTACAACTGATCATGTTATTTGTTCAATTTGTCTGATTAGCGCACTGAAACCTGTGAGGGTATTTTTAGTGCTGTGGAACCTGGGGCTGTTAAGAAAATAGAAGTACAGTGATACCTCGGCTTACAAACACTTTAGCTAACGAAATTTTCGCCTTACGAAAACAATAATCTTGGGATGTGAACTATTTTTCGGGAAACACACGGAGCGCCATGCACAATGAGTGATGTGTCGTTCGCGAACGAGCCGGTTCTCCTAATAAGGAACTGAAAATGGCAGGTGACTTTTTTTGCCCGCTATTCCCTGCCCCAGTCTTCGGTTAAAGCCGCATGTGATTGGTCAAGATCCGTGGTAGAGGAGGGAGGGGACACACGCAGCAGTACACACAGCAGTGAGCGGGGGGAGGGATTACAGAAACACACACACACACACACACACACACACACACACGCACGAAAGGGAGACGACAGAGCTTGAAACAAAAAACAAAAGTGAAAAAAACAAAAGTGAAATGGTGAGAAAATGGATAGAAAACACAGTGAAATCTGGAGTCGTTTCAACTTTATTGAAGGCCGAGTGTAGACTGCTAGGTTAAAATATCCCATCAATCAGGCTCCACAAATAACCCGCACAGGCCATCTGTACAATTTGAAGAGAACATACAAGCAAGGGAACCAGATATTAATGAAGTTTCTCGTGTGTCTGCCTACATCTGTTGCTGTTGCAATATCACAACTTCTAGGATATACAACCCAGAGCTCCTTGAGACACTATGCAAAAAGCTTTCCATTCCATCAAGCCATCAACGACCATCACAGTACAGTATAGTTTATTTTTTATTACAATACCATAGCACATTTCTTATGCATAAAATAAGATATATTGTGTGTAGTTTTAATGCGTATTTAGTTGAAAATTGTTTTTTTTTTAATGGGAAACTGGCAACGGATTATTCTCATTTTAATGGTTTATAATGGGAAATTAATATTTGGAATACACACTTTTCGCCTTACACACACTTTCTGGGAACCAATTAGGTTCATAAGCCAAGGTATCACTGTACAATAAGTGTGTTTTGGGGTCACACATTAGCCAAATTACATTTATTTATGTAATACAATTTTATTTATTTGTTTTGCTTCGTGTCGCGTTTTCCTTATATATTCAGTTGTCTGTAGAATACGTTCTCAAATGCCGTACTTGGATAAATAAAGCTTAAAAAGGTGAAGATAAAATGTAAAATATGCCAAGGATGTACACACTTCACACATCTTATTTTTTTTTTTGCATTATTATAAAAAAATTGAAGTGCTTGACATGATTCTTTGTTTCGCTTGTAGAGCCTGCATTTATTCACCCGGTGGAACTTGAATGTATGCGACGCACAACACAAACACTGTACAACCAATGTCGTGTGTTATCCTATGCTAACATTGCAGCTATGCTTATGATTTTGCTTTGACATGATTCCATATTTTCTTTATATACATTTAAAATAAGTGTGTTTTGTTAATCTTGGATCACATATAAAATCAATCTTATTCACAGGACACAACACCCTCCCAATCTCTGTTGGATAATGGCGAGTCCTTCACTTAGGGATCATGATTTATGAGCAGATCACTTTTTGTCCTTTGCACAAAGATGACTTCTATTTTTCACACGTTTTCGTCTTGGCCACCTACACACAAATTCTGACTCCTTTTCACCTTTATTGTCTTGTAGGTGCAATCGGCCTCCTGACTGCAGCTTTGATCCCATCAAGAGATCCAAAGAGAAAGACAGATGAGCCTGTCGGTTCAAAGTGAGAATGCTACCAAAACCACCGCGGCAACATGCCACCCAAGAAAAACTATTCACACGTCCTATGACAAAAGTCCTCTTTTTGCCTTCATTCTCCTTGATAACTGTGAATCTGCGATAATCAAGCTGATGTCTTATTAAGATGACTAAAGGAGAATTTATTTTGGACATGTTGTTTTTTTCCCTTAATGTTGCCACCCACCAAGGCTTTGGTGGGAAACGTCACAGTACCCCTCACAGGAATGCTAACCCCTGTCTAGTTTGGCTCTTGGGGCTCGTTCTACAGCTGACCATCTCTTCATGTCAGAGAGTTGACAAAAACCCAATCATCTCCACTGGATATGGAAAGATACGTGGAGTGAAAAAGGAGCTCAACAATGAGATTTTGGGCCCCGTGGAACAATACTTGGGAGTACCCTACGCCACCGCACCCATCGGCGAACGCCGTTTCCAACCTCCCGAGGCTCCGGGCTCCTGGCAGGAGATCCGTAACGCCACGCAATTTGCGCCTGTGTGTCCCCAGAACGTGCACGGAGTGTTACCTGAGATCATGCTACCTGTGTGGTTCACAGACAATCTGGATGCTGCAGCCACCTATGTTCAGAACCAGAGTGAGGATTGTCTTTACCTCAACATCTACGTACCAACAGAAGATGGTAAGTTAAAACAACACAACAGGCTCCAGTTTGCTAAACCCCACTTGACACTTGGTGTATTTCTTCATGGAATTAGATCTTGCTAAATTTGTAGAAGTGGAAGGGCTTCACCACTTTGAGAGTGCTCACAGTTGCCTTCAATCATGGCCAATCAAAGTGACTCTTCTCACTCCCTTGAAAAGTGATGCGCTCCTCACACACTTGACGTCTCGACATGTGATTCTTGTGCCGCCCAGTAGGATAAAAAAATACATATAACAATGATTCTGACAATTTGATTTCCACCCTACTGATGGCCACATATTTATGAATGAAATATTTACCGTGAGACCAGCTGTCCACTCCGCACAGACCACTTAAACGTTGTCTGAGATCGACTCTTCTGCCACCAAATTTTCATTTCGCTCGGCACATCTCCAAGCCATTCCTTCTGCTACGCCTGAACACCCATCTTGGCAGTGATCGGTCGGTCGATTTGGCAGACACGCGCAGCCAGCCTTGTGCTAATACGAAAATCAGGAACCGCTGGCATATCAGATACGGTGCAAATGCAGTGTCTCCAAAACTAGAGCCTAATGTCTTGCTGTTGTTATAAATATGGACACAGTTGAAGTCCATTTATGCCTCTCACAGTCAAATTGTCACTAATGGAGCTATTTATTTGATTTCCCTTCAATTATATTCCAGTGACCCAAACTGCATAAATTTTTTTCAAGCTATAGTTTAGTGACAAGCCGTTCCACAGAACAACCTATAGCAAAGTCCTATACATTTTTTTATGTGAGTGCAGATATAGGATGATATGAAATGAGCCCTAGCCAGTTGAATTCCTTTTTGCATTATGAATCATGAGGAAAAAAAATAAAAAAAGAGCATGAGTCTGAATTCCTCCATCTCTGTTAGTCATCCCAATTCATGGTAGCTCTTTGCATCAAAAGAGACGTGTGTGTCGAGACAGTTGTCCTTTTCAGTGCGCACGAAGTCTGCACTTTCTTAGCTGTTCTGAAATGTCACATTTGTATTAATACTTCCGCATGCCCTTGGAGAAGTGTCATTTTTGATAAGTTAGTGAGGATCTATTTTTTAGCCCAAATAAACCCCAGGATGTTACAGTAATCCCTTGTGCTGTGTTACTGCCAATCACCATTAGTCAATGAGATGAATGCCTTTTGAGACTCTTAAGCGCAGCCTGAATCTGCTTTGTGCTAATACGCTACTCAGCACTAAACTAGGTTTGACTTGCATTGTTAAATTTAATTAATTTAAACATTCAATTAGAATGAGCAGTCCACACAGCCTTGAATGAGGGCAAAATCACATATTGTGAAACATGAACCAAATAATTATGTTATACTTATTTGTATGAATCTGGTTAAATTGTTGACAATTTAAATGAAAAAAAAGACTGTTATGAGGTGACTGGCATCACACGGGTAGGGTGGCGAGGAGCTGCTGAATGTTTTTTTTCCCTGATTTAGCTCCTATTTTTATATAGTACTTTTTTGCATTGATCTCAATGTGTCTTCAATATTTTCTGGATTGACATGATGTTTAACAGAAAACTGTTCTTAACCAAATCAAACATGGAGCATGGGCTCCAGATTTCACACCATGTTCGACTGATTAAATTGAAGCTAAAGGTCTACAATTGTTTTATTTTGTTCCATTTCCAATCCAGTGTGGTGGTGTAGGTAGGAAAACATACTGTACATATCTTTGAGACAACCTTATAAATGTGATGATATAAACAATGCTTTTGACTTTCAAATAAGTCAGAGCAAGTGCTTTTTTATCGTCTAACTTCTATTCCAACACATTTTTATTTTTTTGAAAATTAGAAATACGGATTAAATGGTTCTTTAAGAGTGAAACGGGGACACCTTTTTTATTTTTAGTCAATTTAGTCCATTTTAAGAAGAGAAAATGATACAAGTCTTACATTGATCCCTCATTGATGTTCGGTTGAGTTCAGCTGTGTCTTGGGGGAATAGACTCAACTTCTTAATTTGATTTTTTTTTTTGCCGATGAGTAACTCATGAAAAAAAACTATATTTAAATTGTATTTAGTGCAATAACTGTGCTTGACTGAAGGGTTACCACATCAGTACTTTCCTCCATATTAGTTCTTAATAAGGTCAGAAGGAAGTGGTAATTAAGGCTGCTAAGTTTAGTATGAGCTAGGTGAGCAGAGAATACAAATAGAATATAACACCAAACACAACCTTGTTTTGGCCTCTCGGGGTAGAGCTAGAAAAAAAAGGAACATAGCATCATGCAAAACCTGGTTGTCTTAATGGGCTCATTGTTTGTTCTTTCATTAATTGGCAGGTAGAAGAAAACACAAAGTCCAACTTTAGAAGCAGTGCTAATGAGTATGCTTGACTAATGATAAAATGTTCAAAAAAAGAAAAAAAAATAGATAAAATGAAACAATATTTCTCCTCAGCTTGCTGTGGTTGCTCAACCGACGGAGTTTCATGTCAGCCTTTTTGTGGCACGCAACAAACTATGACAAAGACTTGATGGAGAGTTCCAATTGTTATTGTTATTGACATACTCTATGAACTGGACGTATGTTCAGCCTTGTCAACATAAGGTGAGTCATAATGAGATCCAATAAAAGTAAATTCATTCAACCAACGGCGGGCCGTGGAATTCATCGCAAGGCCTTCAGTAGTGCAACGTCTGAATCAATCCAGACTGAAAAAGGTGTGGTGTGAGGAACTATAAGTCAACAAGAGGGTACCATTACCCAGGAAATAACTGACCCATCTTTCTTAATGATGGGTCTTAATCATGGACAAAATATAAATAACATCAGTCCGTGACTCCAATATTTTTAGGCCAGCAGAGAAGGCTTTCCAGGCCTTGATGGTCCTCCACTGCCTATAGCCTATTTGGCAAAATGTTCTCGATTGTCGTAATCCCACTAGGTAGGTTGTTGACTGTCTTTCTCACTGTTAACTACAACAAATGATGCAGAATGTGCAGCGCTATTCCCGGGAGAATAGGTGTACAAATGAGGGAGACAATTGTACATGCGGCCCTTCTGCTTGTCAGAATCTGTCACTTACTGTCAAGGGTCACCACGTTACAAAGCTGATGCGATCCCCGAGGATGTGTTTTATCTTGTGTGTAAAAGAAAAATAATGCTCGGAGGGAAATAATTCAAACATACTTGCGTCTTTGCGTATATATAAACCGTCACGATCCCTCAATTTGTTTACTTTGCCGATGGCAGACATGTCTTTAACTGTGCCGATTTGTTGCCATTCCTTTCATGCATGGGCGACTCTGACACATGATGCTGCCTGGAACTGCTTGGGAAGCTCATCACACGCCCCGCATTGAGGATTCAAGCAATGACGACATGGAACGGTTGCTCATTAATCACCTCAAACTATATGACATCAAATGTTGTTCGTCTTAGTTCATGGAAACGGAACAGGTTGAAAGGCAGAATTTGGTCCTCGGTGCACTGACAAAGGAATTGTAATTGTCAAGGTAATTTCAAAAGTGTTTTATTGACCAAATTCTTTATATATAATTTGGATCCGGTTCCCAGGTTATCGCTTGCAGCACTTCAAGTGTGGGATAATTTGCACACAAGAATCACTGTGGAAATGTATGTGTGGAAGTGATAACGTCTTATGGGCCACAAACAAGAAACTAACCCCATTTTCTATGTCAATTTTTGTTCTCCAAAACATTTGTACCATTTTAGTTCATCCTCTGCAAATCAAGACATTGGCGTCAACAGACTTTTTTTTTTCCTCACCGCACTACAAATTTTATTAGGTCACTTGCTACTAATGCAGCACTCGTAGTGAGCAGTGGATTTCACGCTGCATGCTTGTTCGGTGTGAGAGCCAGTATCAGGAATCCTAATCCGACTTCCAAAATTGTGTGTTAAAATTCATATTCGGCTTGAAATAAATTCTGTGGCTTGGATTCTGAAAAAAGGCATATTTCCAACCAGACAGGAATCCGCTATTTAGTTTTCCTCCCCTCAAATAGCCTCCATTATTCCATTCTTTGTGCTATTCTTTGCACAAAATAAATCTCGTTTCATTCTGCATCTGCCCCCCCCCCCCCCCCCCCACATGCTCCTGATCTGGAACCAACCCCTTGTCTCTCCTCCATCTTTATGCAGATGGCGGCAGAATGGTTCAGTGTTTGGAATGCAAATGAACCCTATGCCCTTCTCCGGCCGGCCTATAGCTGTATTGAGCTGCCAATAACCACAAGCAAAGATGCGATCCCTTCGTGAAGATGTTGTACATTTTTGTCATGCCCAGACTCTTAAGAAGCGCACCTGAACACCATGTGAACATCTACCTGGTTGGCTTGCTTAAATTTTTACTCTCGTTAACAGTAACTGGGCGGACCTAGCTGCTGTGATGTTCCTGATTATAATTGGTCACGGTCCTAATCTTTTATGACAGGCTGTTATGACTGAAGTGGGACATCAGAGCAGGAGAGCAGCTGGCCGGAAATTCATTAGAAGAAGATGAAGAAGAATGTGTATATTTTAGAAGATTGCCCTGAAGAGGACATAAAGTCTTCATGAGAGACGAGAGATATTTTCTGTTTGATTGCAGTGGAAGCGCAAAGATAATTATGAATCCATCCATTTGCTGCTCCTCAACTTCTGCCAATTACTTTTTTAACTCTAAAATGTATTCAGAGGACACATTTTATATTGACTCTCAGTCCAAAACAAGTGCACTCGTAGTTCATGTTGTCAACTTTACTTGTAAGATGTAAAAGATGATAGGAAACACATAATAATCCGGATCACTTTGATTGATCATGAAAATATAATAAATGACCATTTGATTTATATTACTATATTAAAGCTTTCAATATATATCAAGTAGCAACTATAAATTAAATTAACTCATTTACCACCAGATGTGCAAAAATGCATCCGCTCCAGTGCCAGGGTTTTTGTCATTGTCACTTGAATTCCAGGACGCACAGAATATTGAGTTTTAGGCCTATGTAAACATTCAACATAGCGTAAGAAACCTTAGACTTTTTTTTTCTTTCAGCAGAAGAAAAGACTAAATTATATGGGTCTGGAGTTATATGAGCTTGAAATGAGGGTGGCCTCCAAAATACAATGCAATACATACATATTGGTTTATGTAGCGCTTTAATAGCTTTTTTTTAATAGCTGAAGCTGGAACAAAGTGCTAACATGGAAAAAAGGGAAATGCTGCAATGTTTGTGAATGGCACTGAATGAGTTAATAGCAAGTAAAATAAAAATACACTCGATACAAATTCCTGCCGCTGTGCACGTTGTGGCGCGATGCATGCACAAAGATCCACACCTGATTAAGATAAAGAGTGGAAAAAGAAAGTTTGTGAGTGTACTTGTGTATAATAATGGATTTTGTTTTCAATCTTCACTATTTGAATGAAACTCCTTCGCGTGAGTTCTCATGCTAACTTTTACTAGCCAGCTAATATGGTTTTCCATTAACTAGTAGCAATAAATTATAAAAATGTATAAAATGAAATATGTGACATCATTATCAGAGAAATGACAATTTGTATCAGGTTATGCCTTCATGTCAAAGAAAAGCATTTGTAGTAGCATGACAGTGGTCTGTCGCACAACCCAGGCAGGAACTGAATTTGATTTGCTCCATTTGAGTGCGGTAAGCATATCCCAAATTGTATCCCGGAAAGGTTGAAATCCAATACGGTACAGATATAAGTGGACTTTCAAATTGTTTGACTTCATGGGAACTTAAGCGACCCCCAGGCATGGGTGGAACAGACATATAAACATATCACCTGAATCCAGGTTCTCATTATTGAGTTTTGATTTTTTTGGAAGGGGGGGCTTCTGTCACGTTCTTTCTGCAGTGTCTTACACAAGCAGGCAACACCGTCTCGCTCAGTTTCTATTTCATCAAAACACACCTCAACCAAAAGGCCTGAGATCCTTCATTTTTATTGCTGCTTGTGCAGTCGTTTACAGTGCTGTGCTCTTTATTAAAACCATATTTCAAGCGTGGAATGGTACAAGTGAGGAGGGTGCAGGAGGCCGGGAGGTAAGCTTGGAGAAATGGAGATTCGTAGCGTTGCTAGCCGGGGTGCGCGAGAAGCATCTGGACGCAGGGGTTGTTGTGTCACACACCTTGTCAAACAGATAGGCCACCGCAGACATGACATACCGCAGCTTCATCCCATTTACCGCGGAGAAGAAATGGAGAGAGACAGAAGACAGCTTGCACCGCGGCCACAAGCTCACTGAACCGAACACACGCGCAACTGAATGAGAGACGGAGCTACATTAGGTCAAACAGCACTGGGGAAAAGATCAGCTAAATGCTCGTGTATTGGTCAGTGCATTCGCTGACCACTGTCTACGACATCATGTGACACATGTCGGTCTACCAGCAGGCTCTCCTTCTGGGCATATGGGGCGAGATGCTTATGACCCAAAAAAAGTGTGTTTGTTCTTATTATCCTTTCATGCGTTCAGTGTGTTCACTCATCATTGGCTTCCTCTCAAAAGAACACTTTCATTTCATGCAAAAAAAAAAAAAAAAAATCCCTTGAGCATATTTTTGTGCCATTGCTTTTTGTATTGGCCAATTATCTCTGTACAGCCTTCTGTTATTATGCGTATACTGAAGGAGTTGCATATTCACATTACTGTTATGATATTCTGGAACAAAAAAAAGTGATAACCCGTAAATGTTTGACATTTTAATGACAGTGAAAAGCAAAGAGAGCATTGACATTCCTCAATGGAGTTTTCTTGGTGGGAAATTAGTATGTGAATTTGGAAAGTTAGATTTGTCAGACGGGTTTCTTTTAGATATGAAAGAATCATGTCGCTGCTTTTGAGAAATCCAATTGTGGGAATTTTTGGTTGCCGGACCATTTGTGCTGAACACATTCACTGCCATTCCCAAATTTATTCGGGAATTGAAAATATGACATAGGATGCCATTCCCAAATGTGTTCAGGTTTTGTTTTTTCTTGCTGGGGTGCCGATAAAGTGCTGGCCAAACCTCTAGCAATGATTTTCCCCTCCACAAGGGAGCAGCATTTCCGTTTTTTCCATGTTTGCGCTTTGTTCCAGCTTCAGCTAAAGTGCTCAAAAAACAATATGTACTGTATGTATTGCATTGTATTTGGACAGCCTCCCCCATTCCTATGCTCAGACAACTGCAGAACCATATAATTTAGGACTAAACTCTTTTTTTTTCTGATGAAAGAAGAGAGTCTAAGGTTTTGTACGCTGCATTGATTGTTTATGTAGTCCCAAAACCCAATCCAGTGGGTCCTGCAATTTAAGTGAAAATGCTCTGCCCCCAAACTTTGGAACTCACTTCCTCCCAACATTCGTAACATCGATTCTCTTCCCACCTTCAAGTCCCATCTCAAAACCCACCTATTTAAAATTGCATTTTCTGTGTAGCTCTCTCTCTCTTGTTTCTATTTATAATTGCATTTTATTTATTGCATTCTAATTGTGATTGTATTTTATTTATTATCCTACCTATGCTTGTCTGTGACTGTAAAGTATCCTTGAGAGCTTTGAAAGGCGCTTAAAATGTAATCTATTATTATTATTATTATTGTTGTTATTATTATAAAAACCCTGGCGCATTTTTGCATATTTCTGGCAGTGAATGAGTTAATGAAATGTGACTAGAACCCCTAAAATTGTCCCTAGATTGTCAGTATAGAATGTTGGTTGTCTCTGTGTGTCCTGCGATTGGCTGACGATTGGTTCAGGGTGTCCCCCGACTACTGCCCGATGACAACTGGGATAGGCTCCAGCACCCGCACAACCCTTGTGAGGATAAGCGGATCGTAAAATGGATGGATGAAATGATGCAATAGAACAAGTTGCAACACTTGCAAATGTCACGGTTTGCAAGGTGGTGATGGCAGTTGTGGATCCCAAAAAGCAGGCAGGAGGGAGCAGCAGGTTGTATTTGAGAAATTGTAGTGAAATAAAGTCAACAGAAACAAAATCTAAAACGTTAAAATCATCTGAAGAGAAAAATAATAAAATGATCAAAAGAAAAAAACAAGAGTAAAAGTCTGCCAAGACGAAACAAACACATGAACAGCATACAATGCATACACAATGCACAATGCATACAATGACCCGACGCCAAATGGTCGTGCCGGGAGTGCTTTTTACTGCCACTGATTGGAACGACCAGCACCTGCGAGGCTGCAGGCAGAGCTGACAGCGCGATCCGTTGGTCGCCAATCCGAATGTGGCAGTCTTCCACTGATCGGGATGACCAGCACCTGTGCAGGTGCAGGCGGGGCCGACAGCACCACCCGTTGGTCGCCAACCAGATCATGACAGTACCCCCCCTTCCAGGGACTGCTTCCAGAAGTCCCAATAGTCTCCAAAAGGTCCAACTCTCCAGGAAACATGAGTGGTTGCCTCTCCAGCATATGATGGGTGGCGGCCTGATGGGAACGGGACTCAGCCTGACGTGGACGAAGGCACGTCACGGCTCGTCAAGGCTCGTCGTGGACGTATGTGCGACCTTTCTCGCACAATCACGTAACGACGCATGGCTCGACGTGGACGTGCACTGCCAGGCGCAGAGTGGCACCCCGGACGGCCGTATGGGAACGGGTCTCGACCGGACGTTGACGTGGACGTTACGGCTCGTCGAGTGACGCAATTCAAACTCGATGCGGCGTGGGCTAATGTGGACGTGAACTGCCCGGCACCGGGGGAACGACACCAGTCCTGAGCAGCTGCGGGCTCCAGCGGTGAGTGGCGTCTCCGATTGACGCGGACGTTGCACGGCTCGTCGTGGATGCGACTCAATTCAACATGCACGACGACGTGTGGCTGGATGTGGGCGTGCACTGCCAGACACCCAGTGTCACCCTGGATGACCACCTGGAAAGACGTCTCGGTCTGACGTGGACGTGCAAGCAGCACCGCTTGTCGTGGACATGAGTGAGACCCTTTTCCACAATCACGGGACGAAGCATCGGCTCGACATGGACGTTGCACTGCCAGGCACAGGGTGGAAATGAGACCGGTCCGTTGTACCTGCGGGATCCGATGGTTGGTTGGGTCATTCTGTCACGGTTTGTATGCTGTGCTTGTGTTTGTTTCACCTTGGCGGACTTTTACTCTTGGTTTTCTTTTGATACTTTGTATTTTTTCTGTTCAGATGACTTCGATGTTTTAGATTTTGTTCCTGCTGACTTTATTTTAATACAATTTGTCAAACACAACCTCCTGCTCCCTCCTGCCTGCTTTTTGGGATCCACAACCGCCATCACCACCTTGCAAACCGTGACAACAAAGCTCTGATTTCGTGAAACTATGGGAAATACTTTCTTTTTGTGTTATCATACCAAATAGTGATATGGGTTATACATGATAAATGTCCTCAGCCAATTGTAATTCATCAAAGAATCAAAAAAAATTACATCAGAGAGCACTATCTTTTAATAAGACAATAAATACATACTTCTCGTCCATTCTCATTCTTGATAACACCACGTTCCATGCTCACCATGTAAAACATTCCTTCTCGTGCTGCCATAGTGTTGACAGAAAGTGATACTGTCACAACATGAAAAATTGCCTCCAGCACATGGGCTTGATCATTTACGCAATGTCTCAGAATCAACTTGTGGCTGGTTAATCATAAAGTGTGGTGATGTGGAGCTAGCATGACACTTTATATTGCATCCGTGGGATTAATTTCTAATCCCACGTTTTCAGTCTTGACCAGATGACGTTTAGGTGGAAAGTAGACAAAACCTTAAAGGACAACCGACGCCTCCGGACAAGTTGTGTCCATAATTTGTAAAATCACTTCAAATGACTTCTACTGAGCGTATTTTAAAAAGATTCCACCACATATAGCTATATTTTACGTTTTAAGACTCACGCTGAATATTCAGGAAATCTTGTTTTCGAGTTGCTGATGATTCCTGAAATGACATCACATTAGGAACGCCCCTGACCAACAAAGTGACACATAATGCATTTTGGGCACTTTTTTTTCATCTGAAGACACCGTGTTGATCACGAAATTAGAAGGAAAAACTACATAAATAACGCGATGGTGAATCGTTGTGTGTCCCACCAAGACTACCAATTGCGGTAACACCATAAAGAAGATATTAAGTTGACACAAATTCCCAGCAGACAAATCAGCCCTTTTCCAATTGAGCTTATGCACCATCTTGGGCACTTTCTGGGACGCTACATTGGAGTCCGGATGGCTCGAATTGATACGGAAGGACTTCTTTAATCGATTGCAAACATGTATGCTTTCCTCTTCAGAACTAACTTTGAATCATATTCATAACTGGATGACTAACAAGAAAGCATCTTCTCTGAATCTGAAGCCATTGTTTTGATTCTAGAGCAAGTCAAGACGTCCTGGCGTGACATCACGAACAAGCGGGCGGGAACTTCTGAAACTCGCCATTTCCGAGTGCATTTTGCGGCAGTTTTGGGACTTTAAGTCATTTTTATTGGTGTTTTGCATTTGACTAAAAATATCAGCCTGCATGTTTTGGGTATTTTAGATGCTATAAAACGTTTTTCTGATGTCAGTTAGGAAACAAAAAAATGGTGTCGGTTGTCCTTTAAAGGTGTGCAGTCCTCCACCAAATCCA
The DNA here is from genome assembly GCF_051943395.1 of Hippocampus bargibanti. Taxonomy (NCBI): domain Eukaryota; kingdom Metazoa; phylum Chordata; class Actinopteri; order Syngnathiformes; family Syngnathidae; genus Hippocampus; species Hippocampus bargibanti. The sequence continues at coordinate 7,721,354 of NC_142749.1, read as the reverse complement.
GGGGCAGGAAGGCTTTGATTATCATATCTTTGCAAAAAACGGATACATAATATTAATCTAACCATTCTGCCTTGAGTATGTTTCCGTCTAAGATTTTTATCCTCACAAAGGTCATGGGCCTGCTCGAGCCTATTCCAGCTGTCTTTGAGCAGTAGGCGAGCTAATGTGCTCACCAGTTGACCACTGTGCCCCCGACAAAATAAATAAATAAATACATAAATACACCCAATGAATACTGCCGTTTTAATTTCCCGCCCATGATAGTTAGCTGCATATATTTATCTCCAAAATGAATTTGTGTATTGCATCAGCGAGTTGGCAATCTGGACAGGTAACATGTTCTAATGTTCTAATTATTCAACGTTGAACAAATAAGATGCAAAGAAAGTTCACAGCTAGTGAACCATTAAATGGCCCAAAACGACCCGAGTATTTAATAAGTGTTTAATCCGTATGATATGTGTAGATCAATTCGTCTGGTAGACCTTTAATGAATAATATTGTACTGTTGATGTGCTTTGACATGAAACATCACTTTAGGTGTGATTCTGTTTTTATATTGGCATGTTGTCCCAAAATTCCTAAACATTCATATGGAAGAAGGCATCCTATATTACAATTGTTTTCTATTATCTTCATAAATTTGAATTCTTTGGGAGTTCTTATCTGGTTTATTTTCGTCACCTGCTTTATTCAGAATGAACAGACAAAAAGCTTAAGTGTTTTCACTGTGAGAAAAAAAACCCCAATTATTATAAGGTATATGTTGCCTTCAACATTGGCTCAAAGAAGACTTGCTATGTCATTTTGCATCAGATGAGGTCATAGATAGCGTAACCAATTCTCCTAAAGACACCATCATCTGCATCATTCGGAAACCAAAACACAAAGCAATGTTTTTGTTGTTGTTACGCAGCACACAAAGATATATAACAGAAATTTTTCCAACAATCAAATTCTTTGTCTGCTGAATAGCTCGGCGTGGTGACTCTAACTGAGTGACAACAAACACTCTCCTTTGTAATTTGCGCATCCAGTGCGCTGTGGATGTCTACAAAAACGTTAGGAGCAACCAGAATTATTTTGGTAACTCCTGAGCAAAAGCGTACACAGCAATGCTGAGTTATGCCTCCCATGATTTCTTGAAATTCAGAATATCCCTCACGTTAAGTCATTCACTGCCATTCCCGAATGTATTTGTGAATTGACAATATGACGCGGAGCGCCATTCCTGAATTTGTTCTTTTTTTTTTTTTTTTTTTTTTTTTTTGCAGGGAGTTGTCGATAAAGCGCTGGTCAGACCTCGAGCAATGTTTTTTCCTCCCACGAGGGGGCAGCATTTACCTTTCGTACAGCCGCCCCCACTTGAGTGTCACTTTACTCCAGGTCTATACGAGTTATGAATTAACTCTTTTTTTCTGATGAAAGACAAAAGTGTAAGGTTTCTTACACTGCATTGAGTGTCTATGTAGATCTAAAACTCAATATTCTGTGGGTCCTGCAATTTGAGTGAAAATGACAAAAACCCTGGTATTGGAGTGGAGACATTTTTGCACGTCTGGCAGTGAATGTGTTAAAATATATATTTTTCTCTTCCGATGTAAACGCTCATGTTTTTCTCCAAGGTCATTTTGAATAGAGAATCTAATCGAAAACGAATTTGCCGATCACTGGCGGAAGTGCTCCTGGGTCCTTGTTCACATGGTCCAATGGAACTCATTTGATTGTGCAAATAATAATCTCGTAAAAGAATGAAAAGGTACTAATTGTATGCCATTAATTCTTATCAAATACTCTTGAGGTCATGAAGCATGTTTCAGTTTGGTTTTGTGGAATGTAATGTCATGTTAATGAGTCGGTTACATTTCAAAATGCCTTTACCTCAAATCCCCAAATTTTGCTTCTCATCACTATACAATGTTTTTCTCACACGATTAACTGAAACCGACTTGATATGTTGCTGTTCTAAAATGGTTGTGTACAGTTCTTTTTGAGTGGATGCTATCCTCATATCAAATGCCGCTCTTTAGACATTAGAAAATAAATAAAATCTGAACCATTGCCATTAAGAAGAGAGGTGTGGTTTTCGAGTGGTGCTAAGTAGTGAAAAATTGCTGACAAGATAGAGGACTAATGTGCCTTTCCATCCATTACCGGTCTGCCTACCTGGCTGTTCTCTATTAGCAGCCGAGCTCTGGACCAACTGTGCCTTCTCTCTCTATTTCATTAAGTACTATCTGCATCAAGTGTCGTCTTGGTGGTTTAGGGGAGGATGCAGGAAATCCATTCAGCATTGATCTTTTTTTCCATCCATTTAGAAGGAAGATAAACATTTTATGTCAGGAAGTTGGATTCATATAAACATATGGGATGACAATGCTGCACCGCTATGGCATTGTGTTGTTCAAATGCCTCTATTTGTCTTGTACTTTTTTTATTAACCACGGAAACATGTATTTTGATCTTCACTTGACCACCCTCCCCGCACCACCTACACCCCGCACACAAAAACATAATCAAACTTGAATTATCCATGTACGCTGTCAAATGTGTCAGCAAACGATAAATCAAACGGTTTAGACAGGCGACAGCAGTGCCACAATGAGAATGATGGCAATGCGCTGCTGGGCAGGTAGGAGTAGCACAGCAACAGATGTTTAGGACCTTGTTAACATGCTTTGTGCAGCATGTGTGGATTTAATGAGTGTGGGTTTGTGAATTACAGAGTCCTTTAATGGGTTCCTTGTAGACTTGACTGTACCGATAGCGACTCCAAAACAACACCAGACACAGCTGTTAGCTGAAGGCGGATGGAGAACGCTATTGACAGAAACTAAGAAAAAGCAAATTAATGGGATCCTTATCTAGGAACACTTACAGAGGTTGAGAGGCGAAGGTGTTGGTTGGTCACACTGAAAAAAAATGTGTGTTCTTGGCTGTGCCCTTTGCAGCATTGAACCGGCTTTCACATCGCGGCTTAATGTGGGGCTTCTCTTTTCGACCTTGGGGATAGGCTGATTTTTGGAGCACGACCTGAAAATAAATGCCAACAACGTCAACAGTTCGGTTCATGTAATTGTCTGTTAATTTGTTTACAATACGCTTCACTGCATACTTCTCAACCATATACTATTCCACATCTCTATTATGCACCAAACAAAACTGAAAGTTAAAGAATTCTAAAATATAGGAGTACATTTGATCCAAACTTCATTGTATCCACTAAAGCACTCAACAAATCACAATCAGTATGGAACACGTCAAAAATAAAGTAAACTGTATTCCCGAATTTGTTCGGGGTTTGTTTTTTCATGCTTGGGTGCCCATAAAGCACTGGCCATGGCCTCTAGCAATGTTTTTTTCCTTTCCACAAGGGGGCAGCATTTCCATTTTTTCCATGTTAGACACATTGTGAGTATACTGTGCGTTGGGTTTGAATGATACTAGAACCCCTAAAATTGTCCCTAGGTGATATTATGAGTGTGGAATGTTGTTTTTTTTCGTGTGCCCTGCAATTGCCTGACAACTGGTTCAGGGTGTCCCCGACTACTGCCCGATGACAACTAGGATAGGCTCCAGCACCCGCACAACTTTGATTGTGAGCACTTTGTTCCAGCTTCACCTGTTGTTATAGTGCAATATGTATGTTTTGCATTGTATTCTGGACAGCTGCCCTCATTTCAAGCTCATATCACTCCAGACCCAAATAATTTAGGAATTAACTAGTTTTTCTTTCATTTTTTTAAATGAAAGATGAGAGGTTTCTTACGCTGCATTGAATGTTTATGTACCTAAAACTCAATATTCTGTGGGTCCTGGAATTCGAGTGACAATAATAAAAGCCCTTGCACTGGAGTGGACACATTTTTGCACATCATCTGGCAGTGAATGATTTAAGCACGGTCGGTCGTTGCTCTCTTCATAATGTAATTATTCAACTAACTTCTAGTCCAACTTTTTTACTTTTAAAATCACTCAAGTAACTCAATAGCCTATTCAATCAAGAAAGCTATAAAGTTACTTTTTGAAGCTAACGGTGGTAACACTTGTCAAACGACAACAGGAATGTGCTGCTATATGTTTGTCTTCCGCGTTGCGGTTGGCAGCAAGTCTCATGCATCATTCACAAATTTTGATAGCCCTGCAACAGCATCCTTAGGTGAACTTCATCATCGTAACTTTGGTTCAGTAAACTGTCCCGTGAGGAGGAGTCACGCGGTAAGGAGGTTGAGGGTAAAACTTTACAGCCTGCAGCCAAAGATAATGCAAAGGGCTGGATATATCAAAGGGAAGAAAGTCGGTCATTTCCATCACAAAGAATCCTGGTTAGTTAAAAAAAAAAAAAAACAAATCTAGCGGATACAAACTGCAGTGTTTAATGTTGGTTGCTAGCATGCGACCACAAATCGCAAAAATCAATCACTACAGAGATGATGTATCATTGGATGGATGGGAGAATGTATGTCTGGAGTACATTTCAGTCATTTGAAAAAAATTGAAAAACCAAGTTAAAAAAAAATGAAAACTGTAATTACAATTTTCAGAAAATGACCATACCTCTTCTTCTTAAGTACTCACTGTGGGAAGTCGTGCGGAGGGCAGCCACAATGGGACACTGGCGTTTCTGAGCTTCAGGCAACAAAGCAACCCGCTGTGTTACATATCTCATTCGAGAGAATAGGATCGTATTACTTCTTATGGTCAGGAATATGAATACGCAGATTATAATTGACGACAAATGTGAAAAAAAAATAAAACAGATGTAGAACAAAAATCCCCTCCTGGTGTTGAGTGGTCGAATTGCAGCAAAGGCGAACGAACGTTTGCGACTGAGTTTCTTTTTCGTTTTGCAGCTTCTAAATTAAACTTTGTGTGATTTTTTTTTCTTCCCAAGGTGTTCCTTGTTGCCGCTTTACTTTTGTTCACACTGAGCTATGCAGTAGTATGATTGTTTGGCTGCAAAGATAAGTCGCAATTGTCCTGTTTTTGCCCTTTCGGTCTAAAATATGATATACAGTAAAGTCTCATTATATCGATATCGGTTATATCGATAGTACCGCTTATTACGATACTATTTCTATGAACGCAAGGAGAAAATTACATGCGCGCAGGGTCGGATATATCGATAGTCCCGGTTATATCGATATTCTCGGGAGTCCGAAAAAATATCAATATAACCGGGACTATCGATATATCCGATATTTTTTCGGACTCCCGAGAATATCGATATAACGAGACTTTACTGTACTTACTACAAAATAGAACTGTGGCCTTTTTATTCATGTGGAAACAGTCCATCTTTTCACGCTTATTTTGTCCGCTTGTCACAGTCCTAGATCAACTTGTTTCTCTGACTGAAAAGAGTGATGATTATTTTTTTCTTCAAAAAGCAGCATGGTGTCAGGAATGATTAAGGGAAAGATGGAGGAGAAGCAGCCCTCGGGGGTCATCCACGAGGTAGTCTGTGACAAGATACTAAGCAGTTTAAACAGTTGACTTTTTGCTTTTCCTCTGACAAAAAACAACAACTGTGTAATCCTTCATAACAAGTGTATCATTAGCTGTGTGCGGAAAAATAACGTTTGGCATTGTGCTATTTTTCTCATCTTCTTTTCTGCATTTGTTGTGTTTTTGCCTCGCTGACATGTTTTTGAATTTTGTCTCTTGTGCCCCTTTCATAGGTCCACTTACAAAAAAACAGGACGAATCGATGATGAACAGACCCCGGGATGAAGGTAATTAAAAAAAATCTGTGCATGATACTTTTCAAACTCCTCCATGCATCTCACAGTCTTTCTTACAAAACACATTAACCGCCCCACCTCATACAGTATATATATTTTCTACTCTTATATTGTTCTTATCAATTCACACAGAAGCCTGTTGTGCTTGAATTTGCCAATTGTTGCCTCTTTTGCACAGAACTATTTGATTTTCACGACCTTAAAAGATTCATTGCTTGCTAATTGCTTTTAATATGTGACGTGTGCATTCAACTAAGGACATTGATTCGCTGTGGCCACCCCTGAAGCCGAAAGGAAAAAAAGACGTTGACCATTGTATTTATGCTACACTGTCCCTTTTCCAAACATTCTAAACGACTACTAAGTGTTGTAGGATGCTTCCTTCCAAAGACAGAAGCCCTTACGAGTTTCATAAAGCAGCCAAATCAGTGCAAGCAGCGTTCATCTGTTCCCATTCGTGTGCCCAGATATGCTGTACACAACACAGTATTATGGGGACACAAAGCTCTTTTACATTACCATTTGTAGATGCAAGCTGTAACACTTTGCATGTGCAAATCTGCACTTGGGTTTTTGTTTTGTTTTCATTTGTTCCAATGTGTGCGTTTGTGCCGTAAAGGGAGAAAAAAGGCATTGTGAATTACAAAAGTGAGGCAGTTAGGGGAGAAGGAATCAAGGAAAGACAAAAAAAAAAAAACACCACGAGAACAACGGCACGGCAATGAGAGGAAGAGGCATGAAAAACTACAGTCATGATTAGATGACATTTATAGCGCTTTGGACTTGATAGAGATGTACAGAAAAATGGAAGAAGCTAGATGAGCAGTGAACCGGTCAAGCTTGACCTTTATGTCAACACATCAGATGGATAAAGAAGGGGTTGCAAAGGCCAGAACACCTCATTCAATCGCTTAGATTTGGAGTGTGCATTGTACCCCGCTAAAGCCCGTTCTTTGCAAATGATATTCAAGATAGGAGGGCAGTCATAAATAATTTATAGTGAATCCTTTTGAGGGGGAATTGAAGCTGCCTTTCTCTGTTGGGTGTCATGGTGATTACCCACAAAAAAACTGTCCATGCACATTAGTCTATTACCTCATTGTCACTCAGATTCATTTTTTTATGGCCAATTCGCACGTCAGTTTTAATCACCGCCAATTTGCTCACAGCCCTGATATTTAAAGTACAATTTCAAAACATTAATCATTAATTGGGTGCAGTGGCGGATCGTCAATGCCTGCAAAGCCTTCTCTGCTAGCCTAAAAATACAGTAAAGTCTCGTTATATCGATATTCAAGGGAGTCCGAAAAAATATCCATATAACCGGCACTATCGATATATCCGACCCTGTTTGTATGTAATTTTCTCCGTGCGTGCATAGAAATAGCATCGATATAACCGGGACTATCGATATATCCGATATCGATATAACGAGACTTTACTGTATCTTAATCTGGAACTGATGTTATTTATATTTTGTCCATTTTTTTTAAAAATAATTCCAAATGCTTTATGCTGCTTTATGTAACAAAGAGGGTACAGAAAGTGCTTAAGAATGAATGTCTCTCTGTGTCTTTGTGTTGTCATGTTATTTAGTTTTTTTTTGTTCTTTTGACTCCAAGACGGCGCCGCGAGAGTGGCTGCCTTTCCAGCAGCTCCTGTGTTTTGCTTTTCTACTTTCATTTCTTTCATAACTTTGCTGCTGTGAAATGTAAATTTCTCCACTGCGAGACTAATAAAGGCAAATCCAATCCAATCCAATCCAAATTATCTTTTCGTTTCCTTTCATTACTTTTCCCCTTTTGCGCTGCATCCACATCTGTTTTCGTATTCAAGCATTTAACTAATCACATTTCAGACATCATTTGTTATCAATGTCAGAAATGTACCTGGACCAATGTGTCGATCAAACTGTTGCTCTAATCCATCAGATTTCAAGTTGGCAACCCAAAATAGGTCAGCGTCAGAGTTTTCACATACTATGATTGGCTAGTGACTAGCCAGATTATAAAAACTGCTCTGATTACAAGCCGCGAGTGACAAGTGCATAATGGCCAGAGCTTGCACACCGAATCGGTAGTGAGCTGCATCAGCAAATATATTGTGTTGATTTAATAGCAGTTTTGTCAACCCACAATGGCTCAAAAAGTAGAGGAAATTGATTTGGTTGAAGATTTATTGTTAAAGCCATTTTCAAAACGGACTTTTTAAGAAAAAATGGACATCATTAAGAAAGGTTGTTGAATTATTTCCTTGCTAATGGTACCCTCTGGACTTGTCGTAAGTCACACCACTCTTTTTTCTGTCTGGATTGATTCAGACGTCGCACAATTGAAGGACTAGTGATGAAATCCACGGCCCGCCACTGATTCTATGTAACCCAAAGCATACTGTCCCAACCATTAGCTGTTAGCATCGAAGCGTATGTGTGAAATATCATTTACAATAACAGATTGGGAAATTATGTCAAGTGATTAGTTTCTGTTTGCTAAAGAATTTAATGTCAGATGACTATTATACAGCCGTATGACTCTTCTATACTGTTCTGTTAATGCGAACATCATTAAATTTGTTTATAGATCCTCTGGGAAATCAGTAGAATTTTACAATGCACCAGAGAAGGGCAATGTGTTAGAGTGTGGGACAGATTTTTTTTTTTAGATATCTGCTTTAGTCACAACCGTGATCCATAAAATGTTTGCGCTCGTAGTGTGTGTCTATGCACGTGTGTTTGTGCGTCCACACACTCATACGCACGACTGCGAGTGTCGCAACCAAGACTGTGCAACCTGAGAGTCAGGTGGTGATGCAGACGGCTGTGCAAAGACGTGAGTTGAATCCGTTACCAAGGCAACAGGCATTCAGTGAGTCGCTGCAATGGAATGGCTGGTGCAGTTCTATTAGCGAGAAGCAGTTTCCATAGCGACTCAGCATCGCAGCTGCCGATGCAAGCATTGTGCGTGCGTGTGTGTCTTTGTGTACGTGTGTCGGTTTGAAGACTGTGTGAATGTGAGCGTTCATTAGCGTATCGCACTGTGTGTGACTGGCTTTTTAGCATCTCATGCCCCCCTTACTCCCTATCTTTGCCAACATGTTGTTTCTCTGGTGTGAACCTTCCATCCACGTCATTACGCATGCACGTATGAACACACGCGCACACACTTCTGTCACGCCGTCCTATTTTCATCCTCTTCCTCTTGGTCTTATACCTCCTGATCTTGCTTCCTCTCCTCCTATCTCCGTCTCGGCCCCATCACACAGTGCTTTGGCTCATCGGGGTAAACATATGCTATTGCTCTTATTTATGTTTCCACATGGTTTGCTTTTCATATAAATTGTCGGCATGGCGTATGCAGTGCAGACACTCATTTGAACTGGGCGGCTGCGCAGAACTGTCAGTGTTCGGATTCAGAGATCATACCGACGACACAGTCGGAGGGTTTTTATTTGGAAAGGGGGTGTGGTTGAGCTCCATGATGACACGCTGGTGGACTGCAAACAGTGTGCATCAGAGCCGGCTGCACCATTTGTCCCACGCATGAGGGGCGGGGAAGGGATTAGAAATTTGGAAGGTGCCATCCTTGAGTTGGACAGTGAACATGATCTAAAGTAAAAACAGGAAGTGTGGACATTTGTACTCAGTCCTGTTTAATCAAAATTTGCTATGTTCAGGTTTGATTGATGCATATCATGAACAGAAAATGATTTGCATTTGATCGAGCGTAACTTCCCGATGGCTTAGTAAAACATATTTACATTGGAACTCAGATGTGTGTGCAGTCTTCATATTTATGCTTTTGATTGACGGCAAAACACGTTTTGTTTTTATGAATTACCATATCTTCCTTTGTATAAGGCGCACCGGAGTATATGGCGCACCCCAAATGAATGGTATACTTTCAAACTTTTTCCATATATAAGTTGCACCAGACTATAATGCACCTTCAATGAATGAAAAATCTTTTCCAAATATAATATATAAATATCTAAAAGTTTTCCAAATATAAGGCACACCACATTATAAGGTGCTAAAATAAAGGCTGGGGTGACGCACGACTCCTTTTACAGGTGGAAAATGAAGTTGGTGGCTGCTGACAGCTGTTGCCAGACCTGTTGTGGCTCAATTACTTCACATATAAGGCGCACAAGCTTATAAGGCGCATGGTCATCGTTTGAAGATAATCAAGGCTTTTGAGCGTGCCTTATACATCGGAAAATACGGCAGTTGTTTGCTCACGTCTTTTTTTCTTGGAAGTCGGGGGGGATGAACACGCTCTATTTGAACATATAGGATGCAAGTCCGAGAAAGTGCTCCCATTTACACCACTTATTTCATTTTCTGAAGTGGGCTTTGATATTTTTACTGCGCAGATATCCGCGATCGACGTAAGAAGCCGGTCATGTTGTTCATCCATGGCGGTTCTTACATGGAGGGCTCGGGAAACATGTTCGATGGCAGCGTCCTTGCAGCGTACGGAAATGTCATCGTGGTCACCATGAACTATCGACTGGGCGTGCTTGGTAAGTGTTGTGTTATATGTTATATTTGGTGCGGGAGACTTTTGTTTCTTTGACATAAGCCGTTTCACCTTGTCCTTGATCCTTCCATGCCATATGAGTCCGTCGACTAAGTATGATGGATTTTAGATTGGATTCCCAAATGCTCAAATGAACCTCAAGATGTCACATTGTCTATGGTGGACATGTTTTGCTATGCACAATTACGTCTCCTTTTTTTTTGCTGATCATAATGACAGTTCCCATCGATGAGGGTCATTTTTGGATTGGATTAGTCTTTAATAGTCTCGTAGTGGAGAAATGTACATTTCACTGCAGCAAATTTATGGAAGGAAGAGGAATAGAAGGGAAGAAGTGGAAAAACAAAATACAGGCAGCCACTCTCACGGTGCCATCTTAAGTCAAAAGAACAAATAAACAAAATAACAAAATAATATGACAACACAAAGACACAGTCATTCAATCTCAAGCACGTTCTGTGTTGTATGAAGCTGTTGTAGATGAAAGAGGAGAGGATCAAAGCGTCCTTTTCACCAGTTGATCAGGGACGTCATGGTGAAATGTGCACGTCTGCATCCATTAGCGAAAACAGATTGCCTCACATCTCCTGTCCCTCGTAAATCCACTTAAATTCCAAGCCGCGGCAGTTCCATATACACGTCGGCCCTCTACGCGGACACTCCTTTCTTCTCATCGCAGGCTCCTCAAGCCATGCATCCATCTAGCCAAAGACTGTCTAACAGCGCTGAACAAAGCGGGGCTGCGAAAATGCTGCCCATTACAGGCCCAAAAAAGCACAATCGCCCCAGAGCTGTCCAGCGATCACAGTCAAATGGCACCAACATTCCTCCAATCAAAAACGGTGCTGACATATTTGTGCTGCTGAAAAGGCGCAACCGCTCAGCACAGTCTCCTTTCTTGATGAATGTCGTGGCCAAAAATGCTAAAAGACAATCAGAATCCATTTCACATGATGCCCAACAATACAAACTGACAAAAGAAAACACATAAATTACAAAAAAGCAAGGATCATGAGAGCACTTGCTAACGGCTGCCTACTCGGCGCCATCTTGGTCTTCCTTGCTGGATGTTTTCAGCCCTTCACCAATCATTGCACTGATTGTGACTTATTTCGACATAGGAGTGATTTCACAATAACTACCGCTCATCTAAGCTGAAAATTCAACTTGAAAAATCAATTCATGGTTGTATTAATGCAGAAACTGCCAGCGCCTGCCCGATACGATTCCAGAACCATAAAGTGCCTTCGGCACACATTGACAGCAAGAGTCAAATGTGTCTCTCTTGCAATCAGTGCATTTTTGTATCAAGTTGTAAATTTGTCCTTTCTGTCACCGTTTTCGTGCACACGCCACCAATATGATAAACTCCCGCCCTTCCGTTTGCCCCTCATCTTTTGCACACATTCTCTGTGCGCCTTCCCAGTTGGGTCTTGTTTGGTGCATCACGGCTGTTTCAACACTTCTGAACAATGACAAACACGGGGATGAGAGTAGTTTAGGATGCTATCCAAGAATGGCATTGCATATTAACACGGCGTAACATGATCTAGGCCATTGGGAAAAGGCCCGGGGGACAAGGACAAAGTGAGTTTGATAACTGCCACCTGCAGCTGTGTCCCGCTCATTACATCAGGATGATCCTTTCAACATGCTGTCACACAAAAGTCAGAACCGTTAGCGTGATGACCATCCGATTCTGACCACAACTTTGGAAAGGAAAAGTTCTCCCACCTCACATTTTGACACAGATGTCTTTGCTGGTTTGTTTCGCTACAGTCTGTAAAATAACATTGTTCGTCGCACAATGCAATATGCCCCCTGTGAGTATTCAAGGCTGAAATGTTTAATATGCACTCATGCATTCTACAATATGGTGACTTTTCTGCAACCATTCCATTAGGATGCAGACAAAACATATTTAAGCAGGAGGGGAGTGATTATGCTTCGGTGAGTTTGAGGCACGAGGTACTGCCCTTGATTCTCTTTCCATGGCCGTGATGTGGTTACACTTTCTCTGTCTCATTTTTGCGCTGATTCTTTAAATAGGTTACTGTACTAAGCTGATTATCCTTTTGTTTATGTGTGAGTGTGCGTGTATTTGCGCACTTGTGTGTGTGTGTGTGTGTGTATGTGCGTTTGCGCGTGTGTGTGCGTGTGTCAGCGTGTGTGTGTTCATATGTGTGTGTGTGAGGATTACTTAGTTTTCATGCCATGTATGAAATAGATTTATGAATAATGCACCACCCATCTAAATTTTTTAAAAAGGGTTCCTCTCTGACACTCTGAATTTGAGTTAAAGAAAACACATGCGCTGCCTTCTTTCAATAGTTTGTTATGCTTTATTTTTTTTTTATTATCCTGTACTTACATGGCAGTAACCTTGCTCGTGTCATCTTCATTTCAGACAACGCCTGTGCCTTTAAGAGGCTGATAGGGGATCAGGAATAAGGCAGGAAGACAGAGCAGGGAATGGAGGCGGATGAGCAAGAGAGAATCATAGAGAGACAGTGAGAGAAACACAAGGGGGAGATGGCAAAGGTCTAAAAATAAACCCTCAGAAGCTGCAATGCAAAGTATTCATTCAAAAGAAGGCAGCACCAGGACGTCCAACTGCACGTTTGAGTTAAAGCTTCCTGCGAGTCATTGACATGCACCCCCTCCACACCTGCCAAAAATAAAAAAATAAACCACATTTTGAAATATTCTTTCTTGTGGAATTTAAAAATATTATTTGCTGCCGAACAGCCAGGATCAAAGGTCTGATGATGGTTGACAGTCTTCCTTCTTCACCTTCTTCTGCCTTCTTTCTGCTCCGGGCTCAGAGAGCCTTCTGATTTGTGCCGCACAGCCATCTGTTCACACTAATTAACTAATTAACTAATTAATGAACTCTGGAGGAAAGGCCCACCATCGCGGGCTCTGTGAGTGAGCACATTTTTCACCTCAGGAAGAAGAGGTATTTTTTTTTCTTCTGGATGTTGCCAAATTGGAGCTAGTTGACTGCACCTGTCTTTAGGTAGTCTTCAATGAATCCAACCACTTTAGGGTTCACACCTTTGAAACAAAGGTCAAGTACATACACCTTAAGTCCGGATTTTGTATGATCCATGACCGTCATACGATTGCAGCAGCTTTAGCAGGGAAGCCCAGACTTCCCTCTCCCCAGCCACTTCTTCTGGCTCTTCCCGAGGGATATCCAAAGGCGTTCCTAGGCCAACTGGGTAACATCTCTCCTGTGTGTCCATGGTCGTTGCCGGAGTCTCGTGGCCAGAACACCACTCCAGGGAGGCGTTCATCCTAATCAGATACCTGAGCCACCTCATATGGCTCCTCTCAAGGAGGAAGAGAAGTGGCTCAACTCTGAGCCCTTCCCGGATGACAGAGCTCCTTATCTCGAAGTGAGACCCCAGGTACCCTGCGGGAAAGACTCATTTCGGCCACTTAAATCTTGGATCTCGTTGTTTCGTTCACGACCCATAGCTCACAGATAAAGGTTTTGGAACGTAGATTGATTGGCAAATTGAGAGATTTGCCCTTTGGCTCCGCTCCTCTTTGACCACGACAGACCCATTCAAAGTCCGCATCACAACAGATGCTGTGCCAATCTGCCCGTCAATCTTGCGTTCCTTCCTGCCATCACTCGTGAACACGACCCCAAGATACTGAAACTCCTCCACTTGGGGCAAGATCTTCTACTTGTCCCAAAGAGGGAGCTCCCTCCTTTTCTGACGGAGGACCAGCGTTTCAGGTTTGGTGCTGAGCTTCGTACCAATTGCTTCACACTCAGCTGTGAAACACTCCAACAAGAGATGGAGAGCTCTTGAAGGAGCCAACAGTACCACATACTTTGCAAAAGGCAGTGATGCAATAGATCAAATGTGATTAGATGATCCTTTATTTGTCTCACAGTGGAGAAATTTACATTTCTCATCAACAAAAACAAAATACAAGCGCTTCCACAATCGCGGTGTCATCTTGAAGTAAAAAAAAATAATGTGACACAACACAAAAGACACAGTCTTCGTTCTTAAACACTTTCTGCACCCTCTTTGTTGCATGAAGCAGTTCTAGATGAAAGGGGAGAGGATCAAAGCGTCCTTTTCACAGTGGATCAGGAACGTAATGGTGGCATGTGCACGCCTGCTATCAACTAAATTATTTTTTTTTAAGATGCAACAGATTAGATTAGATTAGATTAGATTAGATTTGTGCTATCCAACGATCACAGTCAAATTGGGAGTCATTCCTCCCAATCAAAAACAGTGCTGGCATATTCATGCTGCCGAGAAGACGCAACCGCTCAGTATAGTTTCCTCCTTGATGAATGTCGTGGCCAGAAATGCTAAAAAAACAATCCACATCTGGTCTACACGACGCACAACACAAAGTATCAAAAGAAAAGACATAGACAACACAAAAACAACAACAAATAAGCAAGGCTCGTGAGAGCACTTGCCGACGGCTGCTTACTGGGGCGCCATCTTGGACTTCAAATACTTCAATAATGAGGCCATCAAAATAGACCCCCTCAATGCCTCAACTGCGTGTCCAAATTCCGTCCATAAAGATTTTAAATCCTCCACAGTCATAATTTACATCGTTTTTCAACTAAAAAAATATCGACTCATAAAATAAATCCTATTAAAATCAATCACCAAGTTTGTTTGTTTTTCACAAATTAACGTCACTTATCAGAGAGATTACGCTTTTGGCCTTGCTGTCCATTGTGGGTAAACGGCTCTTTAAAAATGATGGGAATTTTAAACGGTGCTTTCAATCCATTTTCTAAATTCTGACGTTCCTCGACTCAATCGTTGCACTCCTCCATCTCCACAAATGGAGCCTCAATTAACCCACTCACTAATGTTCTCATTTCTCTGGCAGAACAGTCTCAGAACCACCACCATTTTTGTTTAAAGTTTTCTGATTGTTATTAGAAGCAAAGGCAAATCAAAAAAAAAATATGGAAAATATTCACCAGAATTAAATTATGGTGGATAGTTTGGTATGGTAGATAAATGTTAATGCTCTATATTTGTTTTCATTTTCTGTAGGTATTTTTAATCTAATAACTAATCACATTTATGTTCTGGCTGGCTATAAAACACTCAGCTGTCAAACACAATAATGATGTTGTACTGTTCAGATTATCATGCATATTAGGATATAAATTTTAAATCCAATTTCTGCTGATTTGTTGCACAATTTGTCAGCCATGCCGAAGTTGTGCTTGCTAGAGGAAAAAGAATGTTTGCTTGCTAGAGAAAATTTGGATCATCTTTATAAAATAAATACATAAATAATAATAATAATAATAATAATAATAATAATAATAATAATAATAATAATAATAATACATAAATAGAATAGGATTAGTCACTAATAACTGATGTGAGCTGCAAGCCTGAACTCCTCATGTCATATTCACATCAGAATAATTGGACGACTAATGTGTGGTGATGAATGTAAAATTACATCATGAGTCATTCATAAGCACACACGGTTGAGTGGATGCATGTAACAGAAAACATGATTAGCGAGTATATCGTGAATTCAAATTTGCTGGTATAATTAAATGTTATCAAAAAATCGTGGGATTATTTTTAAAAACAGGAAGGTTGATTGTTTTGTTTTGTGAGTGGAACTGAATGACCGGCTTTAATACATTTTGAACTATTTTGGGATTATGACACTGTTAAGACTTTCCGAATTGACAACTCAATTTTACAGGCAAATTTTATGCCCGTTGGAAAATGTCAATTTAAATCCAAATATTAGGTGTAAATGCTCATCAGTTGTGTTGAAAAGTAGCACCTCAAAATAAAATGGCAAAGTCTAGCATGTTGACAATGCAGTCAGATTGTCTGGAGTCCTTCTGACACAGGTCACCTACCCCAGGGGTCCATCATAAACTGGGCAGGCATTCAATGGCCTCAAAGTTAACCATCACTCAACCACATGGAGTAGAGGAAAAAGTTTGCAGCTTTTCTGAACTTTTGGAATTCAACACGGTAGCCGAAATTCCTCTCCAACAACCATGCAAAAACATTTGGAAATGCAATGTTGAAAAATACTGCTTGTGTACTTGGCTCTCCCAAAAAGTAGGGACCTTCATTGTGTGTGTTTGTTAGATACATTTCAAAGTTCTGAAAAAAATAGTGTGTTGCAGATTCTCAATTCTATTTTGTCGATTAATTGTAGACAATAGAATTATCTGGATTTCGCTGCCATGCTTAAATAAAGGAACAATCATTAAAATGTATACAGAGCCTGAGGATTTTATTTCGTGCAACCACTTATTTTTGTTGTTTTTTTCAGTGCGGGTTTAAAACAAATATTGTCAAAATGACTTTTATCTCTTCATGAAAAAAAAAAAACAGTCTCGCGTAATCAGGGCTTCAGGTCAGCATTGGATGACCAGTGTGTGTTTCCGGTGTATAAGATGCATCCAAAAGCCTTAATTTTCTTCAAGAGATGACCCTGCGCCTTATATGCAGGTACACCTTATATTGGGAAAACGAATATCTCATCTCATTTTCCGTACCGCTTATTCCTCATTAGGCTCCAGCAACCCCCGCGACCCTAATGAGGAATAAGCGGTACGGAAAATGAGATGATATATCGATACTGTTTCTTCAGCCGTCATCTGTACTTCTTTGAAGGTGTCGGACATTTCGCTTCTTATCCAAGAAACTTTGTCAGCAAACTAAAGTCGTACTGGTAGTTTAGGCCCTATATGTATATATCTCATCTCTCATTTTCCATACCGCTTATTCCTCATTAGGGTTGCGGGGGTTGCTGGAGCCTATCTCAGCTGTCTTCGGGCATGAGGCGGGGGACACCCTGAATTGGTTGCCAGCCAATCGCAGGGCACACAAAGAGATACAACAGTCACTCTCACACTCACACCTAGGGACAATTTGGAGTGGCATGTTTTTGGAGTGTGGGAGGAAACCGGAGGACCCGGAGAAAACCCACGCGGGTCCGGGGAGAACATGCAAACTCCACACAGGGAGGCCGGACCGGGACGCGAACCGGCGACCTCTGCACTGTGAAGCCGGTGTGCTAACCACTCGACTACCGGACCGCCCTTATGTGTATATATATATATATATACAGTAAAGTCTCGTTATATCGATATTCAAGGGAGTCCGAAAAAATATCGATATAACCGGGACTATAGATATATCCGACCCTGTTTGCATGTAATTTTCTCCGTGCGTGCATAGAAATAGTATCGATATAACCGGGACTATCGATATATCCGATATCGATATAACGAGACTTTACTGTATATATATATATATATATATATATATATATATATATATATATATATATATATATATATATATATATATATATATATATATTGAATTGAATGCCTGCCCAGTTATATATATATATCCCTACTGTCCAGACATGGTGATGCCGGACTCTGCTATGATAGGTCCTTGCTCTCAGATTGGGGGGAGCAGAGGACTACTCCCTGCATCTCCACTGACTGTTCCTATTGTCCTGACTAACGACTGGCCTGATTGCCCCACTTCCACCGGTATCACGTCATCAGTATTACTAATCCTATGTTGCCTAAGCAGGCTGTTGTACGAACGATCCAAGTTGAACGTCACCCCACCATATCGGTTTAATGAAGGATTTAGCTGTTTTATGAAAATCGCTTCTTTTACTCCCTTTTCAAAACATCTGTGTTCTTTCGCTAACATTTTAATCTCGTTGTTGTCAAATGAGTGGTTGCTGGCTTTTAGGTGCATATGTACTGCCGATTGAGGCCCACTATTATCCCTGCGATGTTGATAAAGTCTTTCTTTGAGAATTTGTTTAGTCTCCCCGATGTACTGCTCTTTACAATTTTCATTCTTACAATATATTGAGTAAACTACATTACTTTGTTTTTCATTTGGCAGCCTATCTTTTGGATGCACTAATTTTTGCCTTGAAGTGTTTATCGGTTTGAAATAAGTAGGATTTTTTTGTTGCCAATGGACTCTGTCGTTTTTCAGAAACTCCTGCAATGTAAGGTACCTCTCCTTTTTGTATCTTCAGATTTTTTTTGTTTCATTCCCTATTCTTTCTTTCTGACATTTGTTAAATGACCACTGAGGGTACCCACAGTTAGTGAGTGCTCTCCTGATATGTTTTGACTCCTTTTCTCTACCTTCGACACTTGTTGATATTAATTTAGCCCTATGCTGGAGGGTTCTGATAACTCCTAGTTTGTATTGTAAAGGGTGGTTAAAATCGAAAAGCAAGTATTGGACAGTGTGTGAAGCCTTCCTAAAGACTTCTGTTTTTAGCACTCTGTCCTCTTTTATAATTACTTTAAAATCAAAAAAATCTAGTTGGTTCTCTTTCATGTCCTCGCGAGTAAATTTAATGTTGATGTCTACCGAGTTGAGGTGATCTGTGAAGGATTGAATTTCTTGTTTTTTAATTATGACAAAAGTATCGTCCACATATCTAAACGAGTGGCTAAGTTTTGTCCCCGGGAAGGATGTGAGGGCGTGTTTCTCCATCTCGTCCATGTAAAGATTAGTCACTCTGGGTGAAACTGGTGAGCCCATAGCACAACCATGAATTTGTTTGTAAAATGTATCCCCAATTTGAAAATACGTAGTATTAAGATTATTACTACGTATTTTCAATTTAGGCAGAAATTTTACAAACAAATTCATGGTTTTGCTAAGGGCTCACCAGTACGTAGTATAAAGATTATTACTACGTATGTTCAATTTAGTTATCAGAAAGGAGTCAAAACATATCAGGAGACAGTCAGCTGCTTCTCTCAGCACATCAGCCAGAAGCCCAACTCAGCAAATGGGGATATGAAGAGCAAACTTAGTGAATGAGGAAGTGTCGTTGTTTGCACATCAGTGGACGACGGCAAACCTAACAGCTTCTGTCATGTCACCCTTGAAAAAGACGACGAGACAAAGTTGGCATGTTTGCATGCAAGTTCACAAGCTGTTTGTGTTTTGGTTGAATGTGTATGCGTGTGTGTGTGTGTGTGTGTGTGTGTGTGTGTGTGTGTGTGTGTGTGTGTGTGTGTGTGTGTGTGTGTGTGTGTGTGTGTGTGTGTGTGTGTGTGTGTGTGTGTGTGTGTGTGTGTGTGTGTGTGTGTGTGTGTGTGTGTGTGTGTGCGCGCGCGTTTGTGAATGTCTGTTTATGTGTGCATGTGCGTGCACATTGAGCTCTTCATATGATAGCGAAAGTGCATTCATGTCTGTATGCTTTAGCGAGTATCTGCGCATATCATTTAACCTGAAGGTCTGGACAGTTGCCAAGCAACGGTGGCAGGAAGCTCAGCACTCATCCACAGAGCAGACACTAGCACATGACTCTGGTTTTGACAACAGGCAAAGGTCAGCAATGATACCTCTTCTGGTCAGAGTTAGATTTGGGAGAACGATAGTCACTTACTGCAAACTACAATGAATGAATGAATGAAATGAATAAATAATTAAATAAATAAATAAATAAATAAATAAATAAATAAAATAGTTAGCACACCGGCTTCACAGTGCAGAGTTCATTAGTTCAAGGTCCGGCCTCCCTGTGTGGAGTTTGCATGGGCCCGTGTGGGTTTTCTCCGGGTCCTCCAGTTTCCTTCCACATTCCAAAAACATGCTTGGCAGGCTGATTGAACACTCAAAAATTGTCCCAAGGTGTGAGTGTGAGAGTGACTGGTTGTTTGTCTCTGTGTGCCCTGTGATTCGCTGGCAACCAGTTCAGGGTGTCCTCCATCTAGTGCCCGTAATCGGCTGGGTAGGCACCCTTGCGACCCTAATGAGGAATAAATGGTATGGATAATGGATTGATGGACATGCATACATTCAGTACATACACCCATATTATATATTTTTTTTTACCCTGTGGCAATGTCAATCAAATTAAAAAAAACTTCAAAGGATCGTGAACCAAATGAGTGAGGGCAACTTCCAATCGATGACATGATGATGGCATGAATTTGAAGTACACTTCTGCCCAGATTGTGGCTGAGTGTAATGGGTGCCATCTTGCGCTCTGCAAGACGAAGCAAACAATAATCCATTCACGGCACAATGCGATTAAAATGTTGACATCTTGAAATGGTACCTATTAAAATAACGGCATACGAAATAAGACAAAGGTGAGCAGTTGAGCATCAAGCAAATGCAGCCCACATCTTCGCAAAGAGCCGCATAACAATCTGCCCACGCTACCGCGGCAGCAGTAACTAACAATGTCACCTGTATGTCAACAGTCATGGCCATAATACACCCCTGTACTTCTGTCAGAGAATACACAATTTCTCCGATTAAAAAAATGGTGGTCTGCATACCACGTGTGCACCACATGTAGTTTGGAGAAAAAGAAGAGGAGCAAAACCTTGTAAAAATTGTGTAGAAGCAGAAACAATCTCGAGGCTGCAAGAATGTTCCCGCATCTCATATGCACAAAATCATCCAGCGTTCACAGGGTATGGCACTTTACACCAAACCACACGGCCGAACGGCACCACTGTGGCTGCCGTACTACTTTTCCACACCCACTTTCTTTGAGTGCACTCAGTGCAGACGTGGTTTGTTATTGAGTGGATAGTTTTGGGGACCGAAAAAGACCCGACCACAGGCTAGTGTTAAGCTGAAGAGGACACGAAAGAAAATTATGGTCGAGCGGAAGAAGGAGATCATCGAAAAACACGAACGAGGTGTGCGTCTGTGTGACTTAGCGTCCCGGTAGCAGTATGCTAAATTGATCATTGCTACGTGTGGCTATGGGTGTTTCTGTGTTGTCGAAGCAACAATCTCAGGCAATAGAAGAGGTTGAAAAACTTCTGTTTATTTGGATTAACAAAAAGCAGCTAGCAGGGGACAATGTGTGAGGGTATTATTGCCGAGAAAGCACGGCAACTTCACTCGTATATCATCAAGGGGCAACTACATCAACGACCATCACAAAGGTAAATAAAACGACTTTATTATACCGTAACATTTATTTCTTTAATTACAACACAATAGTATATTTATTATACATAAAATAAGGTATTTTTTGTGTAGTTTTATGGCTTATCTAGTAGGAAATTGTGTTTTATGGGGACCTGGAAACTGATTATTCTTATTTTATATGGTTTCTTATGGGAAATTAATGTTTGGAAGACACACGTTTCCCCTTACACACTTTCTGGGAACCAATTAAATTCATAAGGTGATGTATCGCTGTATTTTATAAGAATATTTGTTTAGTGTGTGAGTGGTACTAATATGGTTAACATATGTATATAAAATGAATGATTGTGAAGAATGAAGAATTTAGACATTGGTGTAAACAAAGATTAGGCCTCACATATGTAAATAATGGGAGCAACTTCATGCAATTTTGTGAAACTCTGGAAAATGACCCTTTGATAAATGTGATCTGAACAAACTGAAGTCAACAGTGTTATTTGTTTCCTGCGTGAACCTTCGAAGCACTTTTGGCTAATGTGCACAACTAAACGTTCTAAACATGCTTTGGTGTTCTCTGTAACAGCTGAAATTGTTTGTCCCATAAAATTGTTTTCCTCGTCACCAAGTGATTTTGTTTGTTAGTTTCAGACAAGCCTGAAAGTGTGAAATCATCGCCAGGACCAAGTACTCAAATATACAAGACTGTGACAGTCAGCTCGGCATCATTAACCACATTTGTCTACAAAATAGTTTGCTAGACAGAAAAAAAGACAAAGTTTAGAAATAAAAATCACCAAAAACATTACCCTGAAAGTAGTTGTAATTATTAGTTAGGAGCCTCACACTTGTTTTTCAAACATTTTCCAACTCTGGGTAATGGGAGACAATTACACCCAAAGTGTGTTCCTTTGGACCAGGCTATTCTGTATTTTTTATTTTTGGACAGGGGTTGTTGCCAATAATGCTGAAAACCCCGCTTCATAAAAATTGCATGGTGCAATTGGAACCAGGATATTAAGTGATTTTATTTTTCCATTGCCTCATTTACAAGCCATCGCTATATATTATGCAAAACAGGTTTTGGTGTGGGAGAATTATCCATAGCGATAAAGCGGCATTTTAAAAATAGAACTTGAAAAAGACTGCCTGTAATTCTGGTGCTATTTGATTATTTGCCCATTTGCCCTTTAAAAAAAAAAGCTTTCCAAGTATTTTTGGGTGTTGAGGACAGTCTTTTTTTAACCAACGTATCACATGAACAAGACAGAGTTGAATGATTGGCTTTTCAAAATAAAGCTTCCCTCAGAATTTGCTAACCTAAAAATATTTTTTTCACTTTTATTCATGTTCACACAAATTGATACTGATCATGGCCGTTTTTCTGGGGACCACACTAAGCAAACCCCCAAACCCCGATGGTTGTGGTTTATGTTGAACACGTCTTGTGCTGTTTGTACCTTTTTTTGCGAGAGATGCTTAAATATTCCACAAACATCATCTGATTGCCACTAAAATGGAAACTGGGCTGAGTATCAATTTCATATTGCTGGTCTCCTGCGCGACATTAATATGAGGAACTGATTCAGAGTGGAGTGATTTTATTTTTTGTAAAATCCTAAGAGACCGAAACTTGAGTTGTAGCGTCAGATGACAACGCAGTCAATTATTTCAAACTGTGCCTCTGAATTTCTGCCTCACTGTTTGTACACAATCTTTTTAACTGTGTCATTCTCCACCACTTCTTTGTGTGTGTTTGTTTTAATTTACTTTGCAGGCTTTTTGAGCACAGGGGACCAGTCTGCCAAGGGGAACTACGGTTTGTTGGATCAGATCCAGGCACTGCGCTGGCTCAATGAAAATATCGGCCACTTTGGAGGAGACCCGGAGAGAATCACCATCTTTGGCTCAGGAGCTGGCGCTACCTGTGTGAACCTTCTTATCCTATCTCATCACTCTGAAGGTAAAGAATCCGGGGATGCAGACTGCGTTGGAGTTTACGCTTCAAAAAAAAAACACAGGACAGCGGGTTAGGGGTTAGGACTACAAATTAGGGTTAGAGTTATTTGTTGGGGTTAGGGTTAAAACTGTTGTGGTGTGCACATCTTCACTGCCTTCCGTTGGTTTGAAGACGGAATCTGAATAATGGACCGTACAGACAAATCCCTTCAATATTTGTTTCTGAATGGCAGAAATCAAAATCACACATGCGATGTTTTATCCCTAAATCCACAAATGTGATGATTAATCTGAGAACGTGAATGTAACCAGAATCCTTTGCAGAAATCAGATTACGTGATGAACAGACTGCTACCCTTTGCGGTGGCAAGGTGACCTTCAAGATGCCAAATCAGAATCAGAAAACCTTCATTCGTCCCACAATGTATTCATTTATTTATTTTGAATGGATGAACACATCACTAATAATCCAAACTCAGAAAACAGAGACAGATGGCTATGATGCTGTTTGGTTTTACATTGAAGGCAATTTACTTTTGCATCAAATGAATCCCTCTTCCATTTGCCATGTGAGGGGTGGGATCTATAGATAAACATGCTGGATACTCATCTTACAGTTATGCAGTCGAATGAGGTGTCCAAAAATGTGCTTTATTGAAGTTCAGTTTGTTTCATTCTGTCAATAAAGCGATTGGAATGGTTTAATCCTGTACTGCCTCATGCCAAATTGGACTATGAACATTTTGGTTACCAAATTGAGTTACATGAGAAGGGCACATAGTCATAGTGACAAATTTCATGACATGATCATCAAAGGTTCCGCTAATGTTACGATGAAGACCCTCAGCAGCACCAGGGAGCAATTTTGCTTGAGTATAGTGTAGTTCTTTCTCAAAAGCCCAAGCTGATCCAGAAGGTTCAAATTCATCATTAATCTGACAGTTATTTATTTATTTTTGGATTGGTTTTCATCCACGTGTGCAAGTGGTACTTAATATAAATGTAAAAGCAGTTCTAACAGAGGCCTCGCTCGCATACTTTGAAACTGGGCTGTAATCCTGAGTGAATGCAGACAAAGTCGAAGCCGTTTTTAAAGGCACTGTCTGTGCAGAACAGAGATGAACCAAGCTGAGAGGCCGCTTAATTGATTTCAAAGGAAAAGGCGCGGGGGTGCAGCACACGTAAAATTTGCGTGAGTGTATGTGCGTGGGGTTAATTATTAATGACAGAATCTGCAGATAAAAATAAGGGACAGCAAAGCCACTTTGCATAACGCCTGCAGTGCAACAGTGCGAGTATTTTTGTGGCTCTTCATCTCGTCTGCAGCCTTAACGATGGCTTTCTGCAAACTGTGTGCAGGCTGGTCACCATTAACCTTGTCGCTGTTTCTTCTCACACGAGCACTTAATGTGCAGAAATATTTTTTGTCCTTAGCAATAGAAAATAAGGGGTTCTTCATCTGTGTTGCAATATGGTGCTCTATAAATGCTCTTACTCTTAACTATGTAGTACTATATAACTATTCAGGCTGACTGTAAGGCAGTGAATGTATCTTCTACTGCTAGCAAATGTGTCACTGTTGACATAGAGTGAGAGAGAGAGAGAGAGAGAGAGAGAGAGAGAGAGAGAGAGAGAGAGAGAGAGAGAGAGAGAGAGAGAGAGAGAGAGAGAGAGAGAGAGAGAAATTGTGTTTTTTATTTTCAGGATCCTTCAAGTTCTCCTGCCTTTTGTGTAGGTTTGTTTCAGAGAGCCATTGCTCAGAGTGGCTCCGCCATTTCCAGCTGGTCAGTCAACTATCGACCGGTCATGTACACCAAAATTCTCGCAAAGAAGGTTGGTTGCACTCTGGGGGACATGGCAGAGTTGGTGGACTGCCTCAGGCGGAAGAGTTTTCGGGAGTTGGTGGACCAAGATATACAGCCTGCACGCTACCATATTGCCTTCGGACCTGTTGTCGATGGTGATGTGGTACCTGATGATCCTGAGATTTTAATGCAGCAGGTCAGTGTGCTTGTGCTGTGCCTTGGTTTACGCTGTATTTTGGTTTTTCGATGGTACTCAGTGTGTGACTTGTGTGTTGTGGATTTTTCCACCCCTAGGGTGAGTTCCTGAACTACGACATATTGCTGGGTGTGAATCAAGGAGAAGGTCTGAAGTTTGTGGATGACAGCGAAGGAGAAGATGGGATATCAGCCCCCTCGTTTGACTATACCATTTCCAACTTTGTCGACAATCTTTATGGATACCCTGATGGTTAGCTGCCCGACGTAACATAGTAGCAAGCCGTACCGGAACATACATTCATACGTTTGGGGCCGCACAAAAATAAAAGAAAAAAGTGCCTGTTTTTTTTTTGTCAGAAGTAAATGTCACAGTTCCCTTACTAAGCTAAAACATAACGGTCTAACACGGGCGACCACTGTCTCGCTCTCGAGACTTGGCATTTATGAAAATATTAAACATTTGTTCTGCTGAGCTGTTCGAACAAACCCAACCAAAGAAGTAGTTTCAGTTTGTCGATCCTTCTCAACACAAATGTTTGCGCATCATAAATTTCCAGTTCGATCCATTACTTTGCTCACTGAAGGTGCAGTATCACCTGACTTCATTCAGTTTCCGATCTTTGAGAGGGAATGGTTGTCTGTATTTCAATGCGACCTCTGATTGGCTGGCGACAAGGTTCCAGATCTCATGACCCTGAACCTGAACAGTCCCGAAAATTGATGGCTGGATTTCTATTAGCTTCATTGCCGGTCTCTTTTCCGGCAATACAAGCCTCAATGCCCAGTGCTTATCCTGTGCAAAAACTGCAATGTATCGACCATAATTATACTTCAGGTGGTTAGCTAATTAAATCATATTGTCTTAAAATATACTGATGGAAAAATATTTGTTTTGACTAATTATAGTGGTACGCAGTGCAGGTCTTTCGTTTAAAATGTATTTTGTTATGCTCCTGCCTTAAACTCAACATGACTTTAACTTTCATGAAATCATTCATGCCATCTAACCCTTTTCATTTTGACTTCATGTTTATTACAAACTACAGTAATCCTTCGCTACTTCGCGGTTAACTAATGGCAGTTTCAATGCATCACTGATTTTTTTTTCAGGGAAAAAAATCTTCCGAAAAGGTGGAATGACTCAGAGGTTTTATACATGGCTGTAGCTTGATTGGTTTCCCAGCGCTGACGTCACCCAATGACAGCACGATATCTCATGGTTTACAGTAATGTAGATTGGCTGTGCATCTTCTCAACCCTTCCCAGCACCCCACTCTGTCTTATCACGTGGGTTAATATTATATAACTGTACTTTGTGGATTTTCGTTTATCGCTGGTGGCCCTGGTCCCCATTAACCGCGAAAAAAATGAGGGATTACTGTACATGCATATTTTGTCAAGCTACACCCGACACAATCACCAACATTTATGTCAGACACCTTTATTAGTATTTCCTACTTTGTCCGTGTTTATTAACACGATTTGTTTTCCCTTTTAGGTAAAGATATCCTGAGGGAGACCATCAAGTTCATGTATACAGACTGGGCCGACCGGGACAACAGTGACATGCGTCGGAAAACCCTCTTGGCCCTCTTCACAGACCACCAGTGGGTAGCTCCAGCTGTGGCCACCGCCAAACTGCACGCCGAGTTCCAATCTCCTGTCTTCTTCTACACGTTCCACCACCACTGTCAGACTGAGGCGCGGCCTGATTGGGCTGACGCTGCCCACGGAGATGAGATCCCATATGTGTTTGGTATTCCCATGGTTGGAGCCACTGATTTATTCCCGTGTAACTTCTCTAAAAATGACGTGATGCTCAGTGCTGTGGTCATGACCTACTGGACCAACTTTGCCAAGACGGGGTAAGTCTGGAGATAATTTAAGAGGACACTACCGATCTGAAAATACATGTATCTTATATGAAGTAAAGTACAATGGAAAGAAACTCAGGTCAAATTTTATGAGGTCCAATGTGGTGGACCTTCAATTCATTTGGATTAAAAAATCCCGTTGCCTGATCACAAGGCCCTAACTCTGCATCTAGCTACCATTTCATGCACCCTGTAACCTGAATAATAACAATAATAATAATAATAATAATAATAATAATAATAATAATACTAATAATAATAATAATAATACATTTTTGTGTCTTTCAAGTGTCTTTCAAAGTTCTCAAGGACACTTTACAATCACAAAACAGGGACATAAATAAAACCACAGATGAAATTATCCATAAGAACAAGAGATAAAACTACACAGTGAATGTGATTAACATGATGAGATGTCCACTGCAGTCACAGATGTCCTTGAAAGTGTTAAAAGATGGCTCGGAAGCAAAGAAATGCTTGCAATATATTATAAATGTTGGAAATGTCCGTATTTGGCAAGAATTATGGCGTCGATGCCAACAATTTACTTTGGCTGGCCACCAAGATATATGTGGCAGTCCGGAATTGGCCCCAGAGTCTTGAGTTTGACACCCTGGTGTACTCGATCATGTAAAAAGTCAAATAAGCTGTCTTTTATGTCATGTTATCAGGTTAAAGGGTGCATGAAAACATTAAAATAAATCTCACATTGGAGCAAACAGATTACCAGTTCCCCGATTTCAAAACTCGTCATTCAAAGATTTGTTGTGTGAATGAGACCACCATGTATTTATTTGAATTCACACTGTGTACTTCCCTCAGAAACCCTAAATATGATATGGCCGCGACAAAAACAAGTTTGACTCTGCTGGATTACACCGCAACATGCGCTATCTATATGTAAAACATGAGCTATATTCCTGCATGATCAAATACAATATCCCAAATAAGATCTGCATTTTAAAAATATTTCCGCTAAACACTCAGAGGAGATAAATGTGGTATAGCTCCATGAATGCATTATTTAGTCTCTTGCAGTGATTGTGTATTAGAATCTCATCAGCTTTACAGCTGGTATCCTACAATGACAATCATGCGGTGTGATAAATCATTGCCGAGGTACCTAATGATATAGCTTGCAAGCGCGGTGGCAATGCCATTCGATCACTATCTATGTGTACATTTGCTCTGGTGGCCAGAAAGAACACACGATTGCTGTAATTCATATACTTGATCTAGTGGATGTCACGCTGCGTTGCTTATCTTGCGTATATTGTCATGCGACTACCGTGGAAATAAATGTTATAATCCTTCATGACAGGCTATGGACAAATTAAATCATTAAAAAAAAATCATATATATATATATATATATATCTATATATATCTATCTATATCTATATACAGTAAAGTCTCGTTATATCGATATCGGATATATCGATAGTCCCGGTTATATCAATACTATTTCTATGCATGCACGGAGAAAATTACATGCAAACAGGGTCGGATATATCGATAGTCCCGGTTATATCGATATTTTTTCGGACTCCCTTGAATATCGATATAACGAGACTTTACTGTATATCTATCTATCTATCTATCTATCTATCTATCTATCTATCTATCTATCTATCTATCTATCTATCTATCTATCTATCTATCTATCTATCTATATATATATATATATATATATATATATATATGCACGCGCACACACACACACACACACACACACACACACACACACACACACACACACACACACACACACACAGTATAGTGCCATGATAGTGCATGAATATATATATAAAGAACAATTGAGTCTTTGAAGCCTCCTGCATGTACATAACTGAATAAAATGGAGTTTGCCATGGTGACTGTGACATGCTTGTTGAGACTTGTCACGAAATAGATTGGTTGGATATAATGTGATTAGTGGTGTAGCATCTCTGCAGAGTGTAAAATTCTTTTTGTTTTTCCAGTTATTATTATTTTTTTTCAATGTAGTGCTCATCAATATTACAGTTCCAAAGACACGATCAATCTCCTTCATTCTGTTTTCCAGTGATCCGAACCTACCGGTTCCTCAGGACACCACGTTCATCCACACCAAACCAAACCGTTTTGAGGAAGTCATCTGGACCAAATTCAGCTCCAAAGACAAGCAGTACCTGCATATCGGCCTCAAGCCTCGCGTCAGAGACAACTACCGGGCCAACAAGGTAGCCTTCTGGCTGGAGTTGGTACCACACCTGCATAGCCTCCACAAGCAAATAATCAGCTCCATCACGACCCGACTGCCGCCCGGAGGTAACCCCCGGGGGAAGGTCAACCACAACACCGGTACCCATTCGACAAGGCACCCCGTAATCTCCACCTATCCTCCCGAGCCCGACGGCTCCGAGCGACCCCGCAACACGCCCTTCCCTCCCGAGACGAGGGACTATTCCACGGAGCTTAGTGTGACGGTAGCCGTGGGCACTTCTCTCCTTTTTCTCAACGTCTTGGCCTTTGCCGCTCTTTACTACAAACGAGACAAGCGCCACGAACTCATGCAGAGGCGTCACCGCCGCCTGTCCCCGCAGCGTGGCGCTACCATGGGCATGGGCGTCAGCCTGGGCGTCGTCGGGTCCCCGCCTCACAACGACCTGGCCCTGAGTCAGGAAGAGGAGCTGATGTCACTGCAGATGAAGCAGCAAAGAGTGGAGCTGGAGCACGGCACCCCCCTCCCTTCCCGCGGCATCCACGGGGACCTGGAACCTTTGCGGCCTCCGGTGTGCCCGCCTGACTACACGCTGGCGCTGCGGCGGGCGCCGGAGGATGTGCCGCTCATGACGGCCAACACCATCACCATGAGCCCCAGCGCCATCAGCAGTATGCAGGCCCTCCACCCTTTCAACACGTACCCTCCCGTTCCAGCCCCCTCCACTACACCCGTCCCTAGCCACAGCAACAATGCCCTGCCACACCAACACTCCACTACTCGCGTATAGGACCCGGCACAACCCCCCCAAGCCCCGCCGCGGAGTCGTACCATACATCGTCACCCTCATCATCCTCTTACTCTTCTTTACTAGATATTTTTCATGAAGCCCTTCAATAAAGCTGCAGTTTGTAAGATTTTAAGCGGTGACAAATACCTCTATAAGCGTAATCGCCGGTCAAGGTTGACTGTGATTTATGAGAAAAGCGATTACAAATAACGTTGTGTATCCAAATCTTATTCTACTGCTTGCTTTTGCACTCTCAAGATAACCCCGTCGGCACACAAGGAGTCAAGCTTCTTCAGAGTAACAAAGTGTCCAGCTGGTTATTTTCTCGGCCTACATTTTGGTCACATATGGTCTAAGCTGTATGGTTTTGTTTTTTTGCCTTGGGAGGTCAGAGGTGAACGAAGGACATGAAAAGTCACAGTGTTGCGTTCAATCTCTGAGTAGAAATCGAATCAGATTGCTCCAGTGGCTGGCTGTGCAAGTCACTCCTAGGCCTTCAGTTGTGCTACGTCTGAATCACTCCACAGCTGCAAGTGTGGTGTGATATTACTACATGTCCCCTAGAAGGTGCCATTGGCCATAAAATAACTCGTGACTTGAAAAAAACTCAAGAAATACTGTCATTAAACTGTTACTATGAACATGTGGATTCACGATAATCTCATAAAATTGCTATTTTTGCTAGTATTCAAAGCTGTCCAACATTTCTTAATGATGTCCATCTATTCTTAAAACATCCGTTTTGAAAATGGCTTTCATAGTAGATTTGCAACGAAATCAATTTCTTCTCTTTTAAACACCTATTTATTTTTTAACCACTATTAAATCAACACATTTGTTTATGCGGCTCGCTACAGATACAGTGTGCTAGCTCTGGCCAGTATGTGACTAGCCATTCATGTGACTAGCCAACCATAATTTGAGAAAACTCGACTTTTCCAGCGCCTTCCAGCAGCCTTGGGTTGCCAACTCGAACTCTGTTATATTAAAGCAACAGTTTCTCCGACATTGATTTTTATGCTCCAGGGCGTGCAGAACTGGTTGTGAAGGCGTACAGGTAGAATTCTGACCCTGGTAACAAATGATGGCTGAAATGTGATTGGTGAAATGCTTAAATACAAAAACACACATCTGGAAGTGGCACAACAAGGGAAAAGCAATGAAAGGAAGCTGAAAACCAATTCGGAATTATTTAATCAGAAGTCATGGATAAATTATAATTCATATTAATCTGTGATTCTGATATTTTAAGGCTAGGAGAACAGGTATCGCAGGCACTGACGGCCCACCACTGGATTGCTCTGATGTCAACCCTGCACCGGTCGCTGTCTATTGGAGACATATTTTCCTGAGGATCATTAGGGTGGGCAATGATATATCAACCAGCGTTACAATTCATTTCTTTCATTGGCATGTCTTCTCATTACTTGCGATTTATGAGTACAATACATCACAGTTGCGGGGTTGTATTTTTTTCTGATAATTTCATAGCCATTTCCAATCAGATTGTAATTCAATCAAAGACCACTAAAAGCTTTGCTTGATTTTCCTTCCGTTCAAAAACTATAGACGCAGAAAGGTGAGATGAATGGAATCGCCACGGGGTTAAAGCACTTACCCAACATCTCATCAGATGATGTCACCCCTCCAACGCTCGCAGTGCCAAAGGAGCATAATTGAATGGCATTTGCCGATTGCTATGATTTGGAGAGACATATTTGACCTGTATTTTTTGTCGTCAATTCATGACACTTTTGGTCAATTCAGTTTAGCCTTTATCTTATACTGTACATTCTCGCTTCCTGTTCTCATTCTGTTATGCAGAAAAATCTTAGCAATGGCATAGC
The DNA here is from genome assembly GCF_051943395.1 of Hippocampus bargibanti. NCBI lineage: Eukaryota > Metazoa > Chordata > Actinopteri > Syngnathiformes > Syngnathidae > Hippocampus > Hippocampus bargibanti. Next base: position 7,689,451 of record NC_142749.1, on the reverse strand, counting down.
CCAAGGAGCAATGTAACCAAAATCACAAAATGAGGGTCAATGAGACCCTTTTTTTCCCTCAATATTATACTGTATATACATATTTTTCTGCAATACATTCAAATGTGAGTTTCTGGAAAAGAAAAACAAATGATGTGACAAGATTGTCACTGTGTCGCTATGCGATCATAGCATTTCCCAAGCATCCAATTAGATTCCCCGAGGTCTTCATCGACTCCACTGAGCTTCTCCAAATATACGGATATATAAAGTTTTGTGAAATGTGGACCTTGTAGTCTTATATGATGGGATGATCTCACTAAAAGTCCTTAAATGCTTTCCTTCTTTGGCTCGGTGACACCATGCGATTTCTGGTGTTTTAAAAGCGCCATTTCGTTCCAAGACTCTGTTTCAGAGAAGCTCTGAGCTTGGTATATTCTGTGACACATTGTGCATATTGTTTGATTCTTTTAACACACATCTTTCATTCATTTATGAAGTATAGTATAAAAAAACATTAACTTTGCCGCAGACCATATCTGCCCAAACACTGTCTGTCACGAGCCAGTGGTTTCTTGAAATTTACAAATTGCAGCTTTAAGGCCCAATCTGGAAGGGAGATTCGCTCATGTGTGTTGAACAATATGCTCCAACAGCTGGTACTGTGTTCTGTGTTTTAGTGAGAAACATTTGACAAGGGTTGAGACAAGAAAGATTTGAAGGAGAGAGGGAAAAATGCCTTGAATTTGAAATGACATTTTCTGTCTGGGGCTATTGGATTTGTCATTTTGACATTTCCAGATTGGGGCTTCAACTTTTGGGTTGTACAGGAAGTTAGTGATGTTCAGTCCGTGGCTTACAACCTGAAATTCAGGCTGCCCATTTTAGTCATTTTGTCTCATCCGTGCTCTTGTACCTTTGTTTGTTTCCTCACTGTGGGTGTCGCTACACCCCCTCCGCCCCCATAAATCTCCAAACCATTTCACTCTTTCCAATTCTTTGCTGCCTCATCGCATTTGCTCCCCGTTTCATTTCATTAACCCATGAATGACCCGTAATGACACTTTCTTTTTTCATGCAATCCCACCAAGACTCGTTTTCCCTGTTGGAGTCTTTTATACAAAATCCCAAATGTAAATGATGTATTATTATTCAAATTCTAAAGATAAGAATGGGGGAGGGTGTATTCTGATATCTCATTTTTACCAGCATTCTTGGTGCCAAGTACTGTGATAAAGTTCTTCTCTGGCTGGCATCCAGTGGACTGCCTGGAGAGGTTCACGCTGACTATCTTAAACTGAAGGAATTACCATGATAAAAGTGCCAACCTTTTCATTTTTGTTTTTTGTGGTTTCTTCTTTTCGTGAACATGGATTCAAGATATCCTTATTTAAGAAAAGAACATGGAGTTTCCTTCTGCTGCATTGCACGATGATGTTTCTTCTTAAGGAACATTTGGATTCTTTTTTTTTAAATGAGTTTGGCTACATGACATTCTTTTATCAAAGTCAGCTGCACTTTGTGGTACTTGGACAAATCTCTAAAGTATTAGGAAATGAATATTGTGTAAAACTATAACTGAGAGTTAATATTTCATCTTTATTTTTTTCACATCCTAAGAAGAGGCTGTCCCCTATGACCACAAAGACTGATTCCCCCTCAAGCCTCTTTTTGTTTATTTTGCGCTTTCTCTTTATCTTTTGCCAATGGTGATGTTTGCACAGTTGTTGTCTCTGAATGACAAGAAAACACTTCATGTTATAGGAAGTAAAACAAACAAAAAAAGGAAGGAAAACAAAAGAAACTTGACATGGCTGTAGTCTACATTAGATTTGTGTATGTGACCGACGTTAGCCACATGCTTTGCGGGTTTGAAGACTGCTTAACACCTATCTTCCCACCTCTTTTGTTGCTTTCCTCATCCAAGCGAGAATGAGATCTATTTATAATGGGTGAGAATCTTGTAAAGTGCATTTCCACATCACTTGCACAACTGAATATCTGCATTTCTGAAGAAAACCCACCGAACATTGAGACTGTACTGAATAGCCATTCAGTGATGTGATGGTGAATAAATGACATTCACAGCAATCGATGCACAGATGATGCATTAAAAAAAAAAAAACAATTAAAAAAACTTCAACGTTAGGCATTATTCATAGTACAAAATCAAGGGCCGTGGGATTCTCTCAGTGTAAATGTCGTGTATCATGTGCGCGGAGGATAACAACAAACGGAAGCCCTGGACTGCCATTCCTTACAGGACTTGAGAGGACTAAAAAAAGAAGAGGATACAAAAACCAACACACAGACAAAATTGTACATGTTTTAAATGTAAGAGGACAAACTGGGATTTGTAAATATTATTTGTCGTTTGGTTTTGATTGACTGGCCGAACTTTCTGTTTGTGGGAACAGGTGCAAAAGTTTAGATGATTTACTTGATTTTAGCTCTTGTGTATGTTTGATTTGTCTTTTCTTCTACAGCTCCAGAGTAAAATTCCCAAAGGTTATGGGCACATGAGTAGCCGACCTAGAAAAAAAGATAAAAGTTCAGTTCAGTATCAGCATAATTTAGGAGCTCAGGTAAGCTTTCGTGTTGTGGAAATAAAATTGCATATGACGGTCCAAGGATTTCCACGGAATTATCCCATCAGTTGTGAAGGTAGCTTTTGAATAAAATAAGTCCTTTCATTAGTTCGAAAGCCAAAGGGCAGTTGCAGAGAACAGAAGACGGAAACAAGTCTGAAAAGAAGAGATGAAGCAGATATTTGAAATGTGCTCCAAACAAACCATAAAATATGACCTTGTGATGCTTTTAGGTCAAATTATTATTCTCTTAAATTGTCATACAATTTATACTGTTATTGGGAGATTTCAGGATCTTTTCATGGTGATTGGTTTGCTTATCTTTTGCAATGTTCTGAGGATGGTTCAAAAGTTGCTTATCGGTTTGTCAGAGGTTTCTGTTGCCGCCCATCCAAAAGCGCAAATGGGAGGAATGTATACAGTCTGGAAAAACCAACGGGAAACGGAAGCACACTCACCAAGTTTACATTTTTACACAGTTTCGATGCTGGCAAATAGTCATGAGAAGTGGTGTAAAATGCATCGAACATATGGCAATTAATTCTCAGCAGCCTACGACATTTGTTGCTAGAGTGGTAAAAAAAGAATGCTTGCACCTGTTTGTCTCACTCATTTAGTCTGATTCAGTCATATGCTTGAAGCTCCAAATACTGTGAGAGAGCATCATGACCATGCGGGGATTTCAATTACAAATAGAGGCTATTACACACTGTATGTTGTGTATCTGAACTGGAAAACATTTAAAAAAAACAACAACAAACATTGTTAAACAAATTATTTTCCATCATCTTCTTTGGTGATATTGTGAAAAAAAATTCTACTGAGGATTTATCTAGGAAATTATTACACTGGGGAACACTATTTTTGTTGCGCTCCATTTGCCAGCTGATTTTCTGTGATTTTTTGGTGCACAATGCAAAACTGATCTGAGTTTTTTTTCTGATCACATAAAGTTTCTGCGCGACAAAAGTCCCATGTTCCTTAAAATAGCTGGAGTAAATGTGTTCTGTCTTATGTAAATAAAAGATGACGATTGACTAGTTCAGAAAAGCTTAGAAAACAAACAAAAAATGTGCATTGGGTAAGATTCTGGAGATGTCGCATTTTATTTTGTGATACCCAAACTGTGGTGGGTATGGCAAAAATGAGTTCTCAATTACAGAAAGGGGATTCAACTTTGTGTGAGGTGTTCTGTCATCCTGGCCACCCCGCTGAAAACGTCTTACAATGATCCTTTATCCTGATCTTGGTCTCCTCCCCCTGAATTTTAAAGAAGTTTGATATAATTGCCCTGAAATATTGCTTCAATAAGAAATTGACTACTAATTTATGGATGATTTACACAACATTCATTTCCTTTGTCTAAACCTCAGCACATTCATCATATATAGATTATATTGTTCAGATGACTGATGCAGATTTTGTGGCATCATTTATCTCCTCTGCTCGAGCCAATTACCTCTGAAGATAATCATGCTTTCCCTGTAAGCAAAGCCTCGGAAGTACTGCTCGTTCATCACTAGATGGCAACATACACCGATCATTCAAGGACATTTTGCGCTAGTCAAGTCCAACTAGCCTTTTTAAATACAAATAAATGAATGATTTACACAACAATTGATGAAGTTTTTGAGCTGTAAAAGTAGCAAAGTAGCACAAAATAACCCAAGCGTCTCATTTAAATACAGTATAGATTTGAGACAGTATATCTGGTGATGTAAATGGTTTTTTTTTTAATTTATTTCTGATGCACACTCCATTTACGGTGTTTCGGGCATCTGTTTTGCCTCCTGAACACCTCTCGGGCAAGTTATTATGGGCATGTCCCATTTTAGGGGGTAACCCAGGACACACTGGAGAGATTCACATGCTGTTGTGAGAATGATGCACTCAGATATTAAAACGGCAATCAAGGTTTAAACAAAGCAGAGGTAAAATGTATTTATAGTATGTAAAGTACGGACAAAAAAGTATGTATTTAAAGTATGTATAAGATCAGTTAATATTCCAAAGCTTGTTGAATTCCAGGATTCCATTTGACTCTATAATTCACCAACACCACCACAGGAATTCTGCACTCTATAACAAGGATGTGGAAAATTCCGTGTGCTGAAAATGCTGGCAGATAAAGAAATTGCCTGTTCAGATTAATGCATCACTGGGTTTGCCTGCATTACTTCTGATTGTCATAACTCCAGATTAGATTCAAAACGCAAGTTGGTTGATGGTTGGATGAATAACAATACTCAGTCACTCTAAATGATTTATTAGGGCTGTGAAGGATTGTTGCTCCCACTCATCTGGCAGTTTCCATTGGCATGCGGGCTGAGGGCAGCAAAGCACAGCTACTACAGCACATTTGATGTCTATTACCGGTACAATACATTTGGATTTGATCCATAGCATATATGATCTTATTAAGGACATTTAGAAATGGCACATGCTTCCAAAAATCCATTTTCTTCCCATTATCCAGGTAGGGGCCAGGAAGCCTATAGCCTAGACTTTTCTCTCACCAGCCACTTTGCTCAGCGGTTCTTGGTGGGCACCTAAGTCGTTCCCAGGTCAGTCAGGAGACTTTCTGCAAATGGCAAGTGAAGGCCTCATAGTTAGTTGAGCTTTAGGTTCGAAGAATAAACAACCACTATTACACAATGCTGACTCGGGAAATACAGTATATGTCATAAAAGATTTTTTTAAACTTGTTATAAATCAAAATACTGTCATAATAGTCAGCCTATTACTAACCGCTAGTGGCAAAGTGTGTCACGGAGACCACATTTCGTCTAAACACCGCCATTCATCCATTCGTCGATCTATGATTAGTTTTCAATATCTTCTGGGTTTAGGGGCATTTAAAATCACATTCATGACCAAACCTCAGAAATAACAGTCAAGTAGCACATATAGGGAAATAACTACCATATTTTCCGGTGTATAAGGCACAACCAAAAGCCTTCATTTTCTTCAAAAGATGACCCTGAACCTTATATGCAGGTGCTCCTTATATGTTAGGTCGTATTGAGCCACAACAGGTCTCGCAACTACCGTCAGCAGCCACTCACTCTATTTCCCCCTCAGTGACGTGCAGTGAGGTTCATGGCTGGTGAGGCGCTGACGTCGCCACAGTCAGATTTATAAACATGAACTCCATAGAGTAGCTTATTCACCATTTGATTGGCAACAGTTAACGTGTTTTGTTTAAAATGTCATGTCATCATTCTTTATATATACAAACTGTAGCATCGAAAAAAAGAATTAAAAAATGTTATTATTGTGTTACCTTTACTTATAAATGAAGTCCATACGCCGCTCCTTCTGAAGAAAGGCATCGATAACTTCTTTGTAGAAACCTTCCTTATCTTTCTTCATTTCTAAAAGACTCTCTGTCTCAGTGAAGAAAGTCATCCTAGATCAGGCCTGTTCCGACTGTATATTTTCAGTCTTTTCAGTGCTGAGAATGACCGCTCCACTGATGTAGTATAGTAGTATAATAGTACAGTCACTGTACATTATAAACACTGTACTACAGTGTTTATTTTATTTTTATCAAAACTGTGTGGATAGGTGAGGCACACTTCTCCTGCCTCATGACAGGGGGTGCTGGTGATTCCAGAGATTCTTCTTGTGACGCCTCGGCTGCAGAATAATAGAATTAGTGACAGCAAGCTACAGTAAACAGCAAGTTTAGTGCAACCATCCAGTCATTTTTTTCGTGTTGCTTGGCCTTAATTTCAAAATGGAGGATTACATATCTAAATTGAAAGAATTTTCTAAACTGGACTTTCAATCGAAGCAAGAGATAACAATTAAAGTAAGACCAACACCGGACTGTATAGCTCACAAACGATGAGTGATGGATGTAAATCTCCTGGACAGATTCTCAGCTTTTTGGGCCAGAAGGATCTCATTGAAACTATTCGTGATGTGACAAAGTTGCTCCAGCATCAGTGGAGCGGTCATTCTCAGCACTGAAAAGACTGAAAACATACCGTCGGAACAGGACTGATCAAGGATGACTTTCTTCACTGGCAGTGATCTCCATTGAGACAGAGAGACTTTTAAAACTGAAGAAAGATAAGGAAGGCTTCTACAAAGAAGTTATCGATGCCTTTCTTCAGAAGGAGTGGCGCATGGACTTCATTAATAAGTAAAGGTAACACGATAATAACGTTATTTTTTAATTATTTTTTTCTATGCTACACTTTGTATATATAAAGAATGCTGACATGACATTTTAAACAAAACACGTTAACCGTTGCCAATCAAATGGTGAATAAGCTACTCTGTTGTGTTCATATGTTTCTAAATCTGACTGTGATGACGTCAGTGCCTCACCAGCCATGAACCTCACCGCACGTCACTGAGCATCTTATAATGTGGTCTGCTTACATTTGGAAAACTTTTATATATTTACGTACTATATTTTGAAAACTTTCGTCATTCATTGAAGGTGCGCCTTATAGTCCGGTGCGCCTTACATATGGAAACAAGTTTGAAAATACGTAGATGTACAGTATAATATTGCTATTATAATCATCCTGCAGTAGTGTATATATGCCACTTGGTGGGAGTGCAGGTTCATATGAATGTTCCTGTAGTAAGCTGTGGGGAAATACTGTACAATACAAACAGTAGTTTCTCTACAACAGTGGCCCCCAACCTGTTTTGCGCCACGGACCGGTTTAATGTCAGACAATATTTTAACGGACTGGCGGATAAATACAACAAAATAAAATGATACGACAGGCATGTAAACTGTTTTTTTATTTCTTTCTTGGGTGCGGGCCTCCCCTGTGCGCAGCTAACAGCTCGCCCATCGCCAACTTCTGCTCCAGGTCGGTGACTGTGCGCTTCCACGGACGGCAATTCAAGTGGAACTTTATTGTTGCCTCGATCACAGTCCCGATAATCGGCGCGGATTTCGATGTGCTCACGGACTACTTGTGGACATTGCTAACCGCCATTTGATTGACGCCATATCGTTCGCGACTTTCCCGTGTGAGGCTGTAGGGCTCGGAGCATTATCACGCAGATTATTTAACGTCAGGTAACGTTTACAAACATCTGCTGACCGATTTCCCGTCGCATTTAATCCCCACGGTCGGCCCGCCAGTTTTTGCCCGCGCTCGTTGCCTCGATGCGGCAAAATTGGCAATGGAGAAAGGGGAGTTCGCAACGATGGAGCGCTTGGGCATCGTGAGGCGTTCCAACAGCCCGTGGGCCTCACCATCACACATGGTGCCCAAAAGTGACGGTACTTGGCGGCCGTGCGGTGATTTTCATCTGCTTAATAACATAACCACACATGACCGTTATCCCATCCCGAACATTCAAGATTTTTTCTGCACGTTTGGCCAGCGCCGTGATCTTTTCTAAAGTAGATCTAGTTCGCGGTTATCACCAGGTGCCGGTACGGGCAGAGGATGTGGTAAAAACTGCGGTGATTACCCCATTTGGCCTCTTTGAATTTATCTGCATGCCTTTTGGCCTGAAGCGGGCGGCACAGACCTTTCAAAGACTGATGGACTCAGTCTTGCGAGGCCTTGATTTTGTATTTGTCTATCTAGATGACATCCTTGTGGCCAGCCCTTCACCGGAGGAACACCTGTCGCACTTAACTAAGGTTTTCAAGCGTCTTGATTCGCACGGCCTTATCATTACGACCGGTGAACTGCCAATTTGGTCTGTCCAAGATCGATTTCTTGGGGCACCGCATTTTTCCACAGGGCGCCATCCCCTTACCTGCCAAAGTGCAGGCAGTACTGGATTTCCCCCGCCCGGCCACAGTTAAGGCTCTGCAGGAGTTTTTGGGCATGATCAATTTTTACAACCGGTTTCTTCCTTACGCAGCCGAACTCCTACAACCCCTCTACGGCGCCTTGAGAAAAAAGAAGGCTAATGGCCCCGTCGAGTGGGCCCCGCAACGAGCACAGTCCTTTCAACGAGCCAAGGAAGCTCTTGCGGTTGCAACTCTTCTGGTCCACCCGATCTCAACCGCACAGGTGGCCTTGACTACCGATGCGTCTGATGTTGCCGTAGGGCTGGTGGTTGAGCAGCTTGTGGAGAACGAATGGCAGCCCCATTTTTCAGTCAGAAGCTGCAAGATAACGAACGCAAATATAGTGTTTTCGACAGAGTTGTTAGCACTCTATCTTGCAAAGCGCCATTTGCATTTCCTCCTCGAGGGGTGCCGGTTCACCGCATATGTGGATCACAAACCACTCACATTCGCCATGTCGAATGTGACTGAACCGTGGTCGGCCCGACAGCAACGGCATTTAGCGGCCATTTCGGAATTCACAACAGACATTCAGCACGTGGCCGGCAAATGTAACCCTGTGGCCAATTGCTTGTCACGTGCGATCGTGTGTCCAGTCCAGCTTGGGGTGGATTTTTCAGAGATGGCCACCGCCCAATCTGAGGATCCGGACATCCACGAACTCAAGGCAGCAGGCACGGCCCTGAAACTTGAAGAGGTGGCACTGTGTGAAGGGGGGTCCTGCTCTCCTCTGCGATGTGTCTACGGGTCGCACTCGTCCCGTGGTTCCGCAGGAGTGGCGTTGGCGAATTTTTGATTCTATTCATTCCCTCTCACACCCTGGCGTCCGGGCATCAGTCAAACTACTTGGGGCCAAGTTTGTCTGGCCTGGGTTACGAAAGGATGTCAGGAAGTGGGCAGCTGCATGCGTGGCTTGTCAGGCACACCTGGGCAAGCCTTCCGGCCAGGAGATTTGACCACGTCCATGTGGATCTGGTCGGGCCCCTCCCTCCTTGGCAGGGTTGCACACATCTCTTCACTATGGTAGATCGGACCACTAGGTGGCCGGAAGCAGTCCCCCACGACCTCGGCAGATATAGCCCGCGCATTTCTGTCGTCCTGGGTCGTACGTTTCGGCACGCCATCCGATATCACCTCGGACAGGGGCCCCCAGTTTGTGTCCGAGCTCTGGTCGGCCATGGCGCAGTCCTTGGGTGTGCAGGTACACCACACTATGGCCTACCACCCGCATGCTAACGGGATGTGTGAACTTTTCCACCAGTCACTTAAAGCCGCGCTACCGACAGTGACGGACAGTACTGGGTCGACCGGCTTCCGTGGGTACTGCTCGGGTTACGTTCCGACCCAAAAGAAGACCTTAACGCCGCTCCGGCAGAGTTCGGCAGACTCGGCCAGCCGCTCGGCGTCCCTGGTGAATTTCTGCCTGAAGCTCCGGGTGCACCTTCTTTCCCTTTTTTGCCAGGAGAGCCCCTAACTCCAGCACGATTTCACCACTGTGTCCCCAAAGTATTTGTTCCGTCTGCTCTGAGGTCAGCCCGGTTTGTCTTTGTGCGCCACGATGCCCATTGCTCCAACCGCCGTACGATGGCCCGTTTAGAGTGCTCGAACATGGTGAAAAGATTTTTGTGCTTGATATGGGTTGGCGAAGGGAGGGCATTTCAGTAGACAGGCTCAAACCGGCTCATTTAGTTGCGGGCGAGGACATTTCGCCGGCCCAGGTTCCACGTCGCGCACGCCCTCCGAAACGTCCAGCCTCACAGCGGCATGCCAGTGTTGAGTGTTGTTTCCCCACTCAGGTCTCACCCGGGTCACCTGCCCAAATAACGTCACCTCCACCACCGAACGAAGGACTGCATCGTTGTGGCAGGCTGGTCAAGCGTCCAGCAAAGTTTTCACCTTGACTTTCCTTCTGGGTGTCCTGGGGGGGCTAAGTGGCGGGCACTAGGACCAGGCATCTCACCCAGCAGGTGCACAGGAGGGGGCGGGTGCATGTTACATATATTTCACTGCATTTTCTGTTTGAGTTAGATCCACTTGTTAGTCGTTGGAATAAACACGTCTCCACAATCAGTCGTGTGTGCTCCTCCTCAATGGCTACAGCACCACAAAACCAAGTACAACGCGCATGAAAAATACAACTCACTACAACTGAATGAGTGGGAGCTTGTTTCTCTGGAATGAGACGGTTCCATCTAGGGATAATGGGAGACAATGACACCCGAAGTGTCTTGCTTATGTCTAGTCTACTCTGTAGTTTTGTTTTGGTTGCTGTCACTGCAGAAAACCCCGCTTCACACAAATAAGATGTCGGAAACAGCAACAGGGCTTTCAGTGCTGTTGTGGCAATCTTGGGGTATGCTGCCATCATTTAATCCAGAACACCGGCACAGTTGTTGTCTCAAATACTTTTAAGTCCGCCATCATTTGCGAACTCCAGCAGTTATTCTTCCTCTTGCACAGGCATGCTGGACTCACCTGATTTGTTGACAAATGGGTTGCAGATCCATTCCTTGGCAGTTCGTGGGTCTTTTGTGGCTGGGAAGTAGCGCTCAAACTCTTATAAAAGCAAAGACATGTGCTCGTGCATCACCTGGAGGAATGAAGGCTCGGGCTCTTCCAAAAACCCTGCCAATGTTTGAGACATGTCAAATACACTGCTATTCACGCGCCGTCCCCACATATCCAGTTTGTCTTTAAATGCAGCTACTTTATCAGCCAACTTGAAGACACTTGTCATTTTCCCCTGAAGTGACAGGTTCATTTAGCAGGTTGAATATGTCGCACAAGTAAGCGAGCTTTGCGACCCATTCCTCGTCACGGAAATGCGCTGCAAGCTGCGACTTTTTTTCTGAGAAAAGTCTCTGCAGTCTCTCTCGTAATTCAAACACTCTGGAAAGCGATATCCTTCGGGATAACCATCTCATTTCTGTGTGTAAGAGAAAGCAAGGCGTCTGTGTTCAGCGTCCATCTCCTCACAAAGTTGCTTGAACAGGCGAGCAACAGATAATAAATAAAACTAAAATTATGGAAATGATTTATTCTTTCTCCGCAGCCCGGTACCAAATGACCCACGGACCGGTACCGGTCTGCGGCCCGGGGGTTGGGGTCTTCTGCTCTACAATTTATGGGATAATATATGAATGGATGGATGGTCATGGTGGTCTGTAATTTCGTGGGATCAATGAAATGAAAACACTTTTCGTTCATTACTGAACAATGTCCTTACAATAACATTTGGATTGTAAATGTCCCCACTGTGGGACGATCAAAGGCTTTCTGATTCTTTCTGATTGTGATTATTGGGGACGCATTAATATTTTTATTCCTCAGGTTGCATGATAAGATCCCCGTTGATATTGTATTTTTTCCTGTATTGCTGCAGTTTGCACGCGCTCGGGGAAATGCTCCAAAAGATGCGCAGAGGCGCACATCTACCCAGCAGAGGGCAACATAAAACACGTTTTTGGGGGCCTGAGAGGAAGTCCGCGTTTGTTTTGCACCTAAAATTCCTGATTGGTCCAAATATTCACATGACTACTTGTAATACCCAATAGCGATTGAGTCGATCCAGATTGTTGCTGTGGCATTTCAGAGACATCTGATAGCAGTTAGCTTTCTTCTGCATTTCATTATTTTACTCTCACACATCAAGCACGTTCGACCGACGCCTTGACAAATTTACGACACAAAATAGGTGAAATGAGAGTGGGGGTGTTGAGTGAACGTTCCTGAGACATAATCCACGGGTACCACCCCCCTTCCTCTTCCTCTTTGGTTAGTCTGTCATGCGGGCTCAGAAAACACTCGCAGCCTTTCCCATCTGTTGAGATAGTCCGAAGAAAATGGCCGAAGCAGTGAATAGTCCATCACCAACTCACGAGAGCGAAAACCATTCCTAAATTAGTTTGAAATAACCGCCCAAAAATTTGAATGTGAAGTGTACCGAATTCACTGGGTTAAGAACGATACAATCGAAACAATGGTGAATTATTCTAATTCCATTTGCGTTCAGATGGAAAATGTTCGTGCAATATCTACTTTTAGTATGTTGATAATGTTCAAAGCACATAAGTAAATGTAAGGAGATCTGTAGCGGATGTGGAATATACTGTATGACATCTATTTCCCTGTGCTGGCCGTGGTCCAATTCTAAAACACACGCACGCGCATGCACATTCACACGCGTGTGCACGCATGCATGCATGCATGCATATATACACTCACACACGCGCACTCACTCACGTTCGCGCTCGTTCACACGCGCTCGTTCACACACGCACACACACACGCACACACACATAGGCACACTAAAATTAAAGGGCCTCATACTTGTCCCGCCTCCGCCCCGCTCCCTTCACACTTACTCCACTAGATCACATATTCTATCTTCTGATTGGCTCTTATCTTGTGATTGGCAGCATGTTGACCCGCCTTCTTCTCGTTGCTCTGTGAGCCGCGGCTTTGCAGAGCGGATTGGAAACAGGAAGAGGACTCGAGGGGGGAGAAAAAGGGTACGGTGGAGAGGATCGGGTGAGACAAGGTGGTGAGGAGTGAAAGGGAGGTAAAAGGGTGCAGAGGGGTGTGTGTGGACCAAAGGACGGAAGACAAATAAGAGGTAAAGGTCGATTTCACACCGGCAACTTGATCGCTTTTCATTTACCTTTGCCACCTAGAAAGACACCGTTTCTCTTGTAAAGTGTACTGGTGTCTGAAAATAGGCGCACTGTGTGTCCATCCGTGCATTTCGATGTACCTGTTTGCATTTGACCAATTTCTTTTAGTCGGCCCTTTTAAATGCGCGCGTTGCGCGTGTTCGTGTGTTTGTGTATGTTCGTGTGTTTGTCATTGGAGTACACTGCACTGTGCTGCACATTCAACACGCACATGCAATGGATTCTCACGTGCAGAAGATTTACACGGACACTGGGTGTGAATTTAGAAGCTTAGTGGTGGCTGGCTGGGGCTCAACTATTGCAGCTGCTCAACTTAAACTGTTGAATATATATGATGGGTGGTGCAGTCATAAATAGTGACCAATCGATGTGTCCAAGTGTCCAATCAATGAAAAGGTTTATTCAGCCGTCATCTGTACTTCTTTGAAGGTGTCGGACATTTTGCTTCTTATCCAAGAAGCTTCGTCAGTAAAATAAAGTCTTACTGGTAGTTTCGGCCCTACATATGTCCCTACTGTCCAGACGTGGCGGTGCCGGACTCTGCTATGATTGGTCCCTGCTCTCAGGTTGGGGGGAGCAGAGGACTACTCCTTGCGGCTTCCTTCTATTGTCCTGATTGGCGACTGGCCTGATGACCCAATTTGCCCTGGTATCACCTCATCAGCATAACTAAGCCTATGTTGCCTAAGCAGTCTATTGTACGAACAATCCAAATTGAACCTCACCGCACCATGGCGGTTAAGGGAAGGATTTTGCTGTTTTATGAAAATACCTTCTTTTACTCCCCTTTCAAACCATCTATTTTCTTTCGCTAAGATTTTAACCTCATTGTCGTTAAATGAGTGGTTGCTAGCTTTTAGGTGCATATGTACTGCCGATTGATCTCTCCACGCATCTACGTGGACTGATACATCTATCTATTTGAATCTAATATAAAGCTGCCTTGCATGTCAATCTCTAGTCGTCAACTAATGCTTCCTTGAAAACCCATCTCTCTGATGTGCATACACAAACACATGCACGTGCAAACTGCAATGAACTCGTGAACCTGTGTCATTGTCTGCCATACATAGTTTTGCATCATATTGGCAAACGACACCCCTCCTTCTCGTCCTTGACCTTGCCTTGGTACATTCCAGTACCCCTCAGAGAGACGTGCTTTCTAAAGCATACAGCCAGAGACGCTGCCATGATAGAAGGGGATACAGAGGAAGGAGGAAAGCAAGCCTGTTGGTTATTTTTAGAAATGGCATTGATATGCAGCTCCTACTGTACATTCTCCCAATTGGCTGTCGTGCTTTTTTTTCCCCAAATACTCAATACAATCATACACTGTGTGAGAGAGATATCTGGGGCAGACTGTCTGCCTCATCCATGTCAGTACTGACTGTTGAAGCTCCTCGTGTTGTCTCCCTCTGTTCTCTCCGTGTCTGCTTCTCGTGTTAGCAACCCTGTAAGTCGCTGGAGACTGTCGTAGCCTGGTGCGGCCCCATCCTTCCTTTTATGGTACTGGATCAGAGTTAGCCTTCCTGCATGGGCACACATGCACAGTTGCGTCTCCGTGAGGGATGCATGCATGCATGCATGCCATATTGCTCTACAACACAAGCCAGCATTGTCAGGTTGTGAGAGGCTTACAAAATTTGTTTCATCAGGAAGTGATGAATAAAGACAATGTAATAGATCAGCATCAAATTTTCAACCGCATATACCGTTCTCCATCAGCTCACTGCTTTTACCCACATCTACTCTGTCAAAATTGCATATTCCTCGCTATAGGCCTTCCTATCAACTTGAGGCTAAATTATCATTGGTTGCCAAGGATACAAGGACACATTGTGCAGGCGAAAGGGGAGGGCGAGGAACCAAGATATCCATAAAGAGCATTTGTAAGGGCCAGTGTTTAAAAGTAACCATCCTAAATCAAGTTATGATTACAGCAAAGGCAATAAAGACTGAGTCACGTGGTCGAAAGATATGAGAGGATGTTTATTCATCTATCAAACACAACCACTCTTTCCTTCTTTCTGTGCTGATCTGATTCTTTTGGGAGAAAACGCTAACACATTGAACAATGCATATCATTGTGTGAATGGATGTGATGCAGGAGAAACACCATGCTTTATTTGAAATAAATTCACAATTGACAATGGTATTTCCTCACCCTCTCTGCTCTGTTTGTCTTTGCCAGAGAGTGGAGAGGTGGGCATGTCTATTTAAAGCCAGTTGAGACTGTATGGGTCTGCTGTATTCGCTATTTTAGACTGACTGACTGACTGACTTAGGGTGCATCTCCTCTTTTTGACTCATCATTTTTCATGCTAGGATTAAGGTGCTCAATATGTCAGTCAGTGACTTCATAATTAGGGACAGCAAAATGGCATTCAATACAAGGGTTGTATCAACATTTGTGTTCATGCTGACAAATATATTCATTTTGCTGTACTGATAATAAAATCCAGACAATTTTACAAGTCATACTTGTTTAGCATTATTTTTACTTTAAAATAACATACAACGGCATTGCACCTTACTCCTGAGATGAACAAAAATAAGTGATTTTTTTCTGCTCAATTCATATTCTGCAAACACAACATCAGCCAGAATGTCGTGTTTAGACTAGTGGGGATTTTGCAAAGAAAATGTTTGATGTGTCTTTCATTTTAATGACAGAGTTGACCAGATTCCCTTTGTGATGGTAGATTAGGAAAATAATTTGTGTTGCTTGTGAGCAATCATATTGGTTGTCCATGAATGAAAAAATGGTACAATTGCAATACACTATTCTTTGCTGAGTCTGCCGTTTTGAATGTGTTTGGGGTAGTCTGCACTCTTCTAATGTAACCCCCCTTGTTGCACGTGACATCATTTGGGCCTCAGAGCCAAATTCCAGATGTATGGAGCTAGCTCTGCACAGATGGGTTTAATATTGGTCTCACACACAACTCTGTTGTGTTGAGTCAAACTGGAGCTGACGATCAACTCCCCCTTGTATGTTTTTGTAACGAGAGTGTGCATTCCGCTGTGCAATAGTGAGACACCAAAGCAGATGGTTATATATGTAGTCAGTGTAAAGTTAAAGCCTCCCAAGTTTCAAGAACTGTGAGATGGGAATTCAAGCCAGATATCTTGTAAACTACTACAACAATGCTTTTTCTACATTCTAAATTAATCATTTTGAAGCTATAGCAAATAATTACTGGTAATATAACATAAAACTGGCTGTTTAACCTCTTAATTGTGGGCTCATACTAAATTACACATACACATAAATTACACACGATGCCCATTGCTCTCGCCTCCAACCGCCGTACGATGGCCCGTTTAGAGTGCTCGAACATGGTGAAAAGATTTTTGTGCTCGATATGGGTTGGCGAAGGGAGGGCATTTCAGTAGACAGGCTCAAACCGGCTCATTTAGTTGCGGGCGAGGACATTTCGCCGGCCCAGGTTCCACGTCGCGCACGCCCTCCGAAACGTCCAGCCTCACAGCGGCATGCCAGGGTTGAGTGTTGTTCCCCCACTCAGGTCTCACCCGGGTCACCTGCCCAAATAACGTCACCTCCACCACCGAACGAAGGACTGCGTCGTTGTGGCAGGCTGGTCAAGCGTCCAGCAAAGTTTTCACCTTGACTTTCCTTCTGGGTGTTCTGGGGGGGCTAAGTGGCGGGCACTAGGACCAGGCATCTCACCCAGCAGGTGCACAGGCGGGTGCGGGTGCATGTTACATATATTTCACTGCATTTTCTGTTTGAGTTAGATCCACTTGTTAGTCGTTGGAATAAACACGTCTCCACAATCAGTCGTGTGTGCTCCTTCCTCAATGGCTACAGTTCATGTTGTTGTTCATCTCAGGAGTAAGGTGCAATGCCGTAAGGTGCAATGCTTTTTCTACATTCTAAATTAATCATTTTGAAGCTATAGCAAATAATTACTGGTAATATAACATAAAACGATGGCTGTTTAACGTCTTAATTGTGGGCTCATACTAAATTACACATGCTACCCAAAAAATAATAATAAAACAAGGTTGCAGTGATGACAAGTTAATTTACAGGCAACATAAGTTTTTTTTTTTTCAAATGAGAGTTTTGTGGTGACTTAAAGCACCAAGCAGGCATTTTTTCTCGGCATGGTGCAGCTGTTTTAGGTCACACAGCAATCAATCGTATATAAAGTGTACACTGAATGTCGCTCAGTCATAATTACATGTGCATGGTTATATATTGCTGAATTCTGAATGCCTGTTGTGCCTTCTTTCTTTTCCAAGAATAAATCTAAATGAAATGGTCTTTACATGGCCTGAAGCCATAGCAGTAAAAGATGTCTGGCTTTCAGTTGCTGTAGCAACTGGGTAGAAATTGACTTTTGAAGAGCTTCCTCACTTACCTCATTCACCATACTCGGTAACACAGTGATGCTTCTTATGCATGGCTGCACGACACTTAACACACGATACACAAAAAAAAACAGTGAAAGGAATGCCTCTAAGTAGTGTGCATACACATACACACGCACAGGCACACGCACGCACGCACACACACACACACACACACACACACACACACACACACACACACACACACACACACACACACACACACACACATATACATACATGTGTATGTATAATGTGCAATAATAGAAATTAATGTTTAAAAAATGCACATGTCCGATGATTGAGCAAAAAAAAAAAAACCTCAATAACTGAATCATATGTTTTGTCTGTTCAGGTGTGAAGTGGAGGGCATCCTGAACACAGACAGACTGGTAATTACAGACATTTTTTTTGTTTTTGTTCTTGAAGTGCTTCGTATGTGCCTAAGGTACATTGTATAGATGCTCTAATCAAATTACACCTACTTGCTGCAAATGTCACAATGCACATTTGATCCAGTGGAGGAGTTGCATCCCAATGTTTTGAATAGCACTGTTATAGGTCTATAACTTAACAATTGTGGTTTTTTTCAAGTGAGGATGCAATTTGTAGTTGCAATGTGACATACTAGAGGTCATATCACAAAACCCAAATGCTGCTCAGTTGAGCAGTAGAGCAGTTTTATTTCATAGCAAGAATATATCAAATGTGTGATCAATCATTGAGAGCAAAACAGCTTGTAACATGTCTGTTGCAGGCTGCATGTATCACCCACCAGAGTTGTACTCAAGCCGCAAAACATGGCACTCCTATCCAGATGGAGGACCAAACAGAGGACAATGGGCTGCGGTAAACAGTCGGCCTTGGAGCCAAACACAAAGGTCAGTAACAGCATGACAATACGAGCAGATACTGAGACCAGAGAGTTAAAACAAGTGGGGTTGGATTCTGATAGCAACCATATTTTAAATATGAAAATGTCTCTATCGTGTCTTTGGCCCAATTTTGCTCTCATGCCACCACCAATGGCATGCTAGCAGCAGTTATAATGCCAACCTCTGTGATTTTAATTGAACATTGACAGCCAGTGACGCAGGCTGATTAACTTTCACGAGCCTATTTAAGAAGAAGATCTTAGCTCAGGTGCACTTGGGAGGGTGCAGTTTCAACATGAGTGAATGAGCTCACAGCATCTCCACTGAGAGAAGCCTCAGCGACACATCACGAGTGTACTGATGGATTTGAATCGTACTAACCACTTAAATATTCCATGCGATCAATAAATGAGAAGGAAGTGCAACAGGAGCGGCGAACCTTTTCTGGACTTTGTGAAAGTTAAATATGACTGCATGAACAATGTGTTTATCGGTTGCCGCAGGTGCAATGGAGGACGCATTCCAGCTGATCATCTCATCTCATCGTCAAGTCATCAATACCACAGGTAGTAAAAAAAGAATCAAACACAGAGCTTGCAACTTCTATTGGATGTTTAGATTTGAAATTGTGACTGTACGCATGGGCTGCTGTAGACACTATGGACACTCATCTCATGAACAAAGTCTAAACTGTTGAAAATAAATCAAAGTTTTTGCCCAGAGTTGGATTGAAACGTGCAATTTTAAACCTTGTTTCAAGCAGTTATTTTGTGATATTATTGAGCTTGCCTGGTTGTGGTCAGAATTGTTCAAGTACCATATTTTCCGGTGAATAAGGCACACCCAAAATCCTTCATTTTCTTCAAAAGATGACCCTGGACCTTCTACGCTGGTATGCCTTATATGTAAAATAATATTAAGCCACAACAGGTCTCGCAACGATTGTCAGCAGCCACCGACGTCATTTCCCCCTGTAGAAGAAGTAGTATGTAAGCCCAGCCTCTACTGTAGTACCTTATAATGTGGTTTTCCTTATATTTATAAAATTTGTATATATTTATTTTTATGTTTGGAATGTTTTTTTCATTCATTGAAGGTACGCCTTGTAGTCCGGTGCGCTTTATATATGGAAAAAAGGTTGAAAATACACCATTTACATTTACACCAAATACACTGGGGGTGTGCCTTATAATCCCGTGCACCGTATACAGCGCAAAATACTGTAAATCATATTGTCCTAAAATATACTGATGGAGAAATATGTTTTTGACTAATTATAGTGATACACAGTGGATATTTTTCTTTAAAATGTCATTTTTTTACACTCCTGGCTTGAATTTATCATGACTCTAACTTTTATGAAATCATACATGCCATTCAACCACGTTGTTTATTTTTAGTTTTCTTACAAACTACACACTACATGCATATTTTGTCAAACTACACCCACCACAATTGCCAGCATTTATATCAGACACCTTTGTTATATTTCCCACTTTGTCTGTGTTTTTTAACACAGATTTGTTTTCCCCCTTTTTGGATTTTTTTTTCATAAATTAAAGGTACGCCTTATACTCCGGTTCACCTTATATGCCGGTAAATATGGTATTACAAACCGGTAGTAGACTTATGAAAGCGGCTGTTATGAAGGTGAACCCAAATGTGGTGTCTGGTGAGTGGGTGGTTATTCTTTTGTCTTATATAGTCATTTGTGTGTAAAAGGCGCTTTTTAATGTTTTTTTTGCAATGATTATCTTCAATTCACCCCAACCATGATATATGTTAATTGGTCTGTTTGTTTTGCCAAGGGAGCAACGGATGGTTCCGTATGGCCAAGACAAGGGTTCCTCAAAGGGGCACAGGCAGTCTCTCCATTTTTGGGATAGTAAAGAACAACCATTTGGGGGTCAGTACTGGCATTACAACTCTGAGCGCTCATTCCACAACCGGGCTGGCACCAACAATGGTTATCTGACAAGACCAGGACAGCGCTATCCAAACTGGGACAGCAGTGTCAGCAACTCTTTGGTGAGGCCTTCAGAAGGGGTCTTCTGACGAAAGTATCTTTTCATGGGCATAAATGCTGTTTGTTGCTTAAGATGATGATGAAAGACTGGGATGTTTCTCGCTCTAGCACGCCAGTCCCCGTCTGCACCGCAACAACAGAGAGCTCCAGCTCCCTCCAGAAAGATGGGCTCCCTCAGACTTTCGCAGAACCTTCTCCGGTCAAATGATTAATGACAGGCCCGGGCTTTGGAAACGGCCAGCCTCTCACCAGCGCCAAGACCAAATCCACCAGCACAATTCACCCCCACATCACGAAACATCAGCGAGAGATGAGTGTCCAACCAAAAGAAGCCGGGACTCAGGTCCTGATCAGGTATATGGTGTTCAACAATCATTAATGTGACGGCTGAATGCTTCAGTCTTTGCCCCTGAGGAATAATCCCAAATGGCTTTTGATGTTCCAAGTGATAATTGTAGACTGAGTGGCAATTATGATGAATCAAGAAGAACGTGAAGTCGACAATACTCCAACCCACAGGGAAATTAACCATGCATTTTACAGTCGGGCAAAAGTGCTTTTTTATGGTGCCTTTGTTTAAGACACATTTGTTTGACCATCTTGATAACATACCGTACCATTATTTAGCCTTCTTAAACTCACTTGAATGCGGCATTCTGTTCATCTGAAAGAATACATGTCCCTCTATCCAGTCATCTCATCCTGGATCAAGGCATTTTGTTGCCCATCCACCACCCCAACCTCGCCACCACCACTGTAACCAAGACAACTGGAAGCCTCCTCATGACACGGCAAGTCCTAGTCACCCCTCTCACCACAGGACTTCAACAGCACAGCAACAGGTATACTCGCATATTTCTTTTGAAATTGCCTGGCATTTTAGATTCAATGTATTCTTTATACAGGAGACCTCAAAATCACGTGCTGGAGGACATAGCTTTTTTGACCTAACAGTTGAAAACCAAGGTTGCAGCAGCAGGGCTTCACATCTTGGAACCAGTTATCGAAAAAGGTCTTCACCAGCAGAACACACCCGTGTGCCTTACAGCCACCAAAATCCTCACGACCACCCACAGCGGCACACTCGCCAACTCAGAGCTGAACAGCACAAACCTTTGAAACACCCCCTTGAGGAAGAAGAGGACTCGATGAATCATCTCCGCAAGCAAAGCACAGTATGAAATGGTTCATTCGAATTGTAATAATTTTGGTGAATCGATGAGAAGTTTTCTTCAGACGTCATCTGTACTTACTTCTTTAAAGGTGTCAAACGTTTCGCTTCCTATACAAGTGGCTTCGTCAGCGAACTAAAAATGTTGCTGGTAGTTTTGGTAATATATATATATATATATATATATATATATATATATATATATATTCTTACTGTCCAGACGTGGCAGTGCCAGACTCTCACCATGGCGATTTAGTGATGGGATTTGCTATTTTATAAAATAGCTTCTTTTACTCCCCTTTTAAACCATCTATTTTACGATTTTACCCTCACTGTCGTCAAATGTGTGTTTGCTAGCTTTTAGGTGCATACGCACTG
This sequence comes from Hippocampus bargibanti, assembly GCF_051943395.1. Lineage (NCBI taxonomy): Eukaryota > Metazoa > Chordata > Actinopteri > Syngnathiformes > Syngnathidae > Hippocampus > Hippocampus bargibanti. The sequence goes on along the minus strand of NC_142749.1, from coordinate 7,667,602 downwards.
CAGATTGAGGCCCACTAGTATTATCCCTGCGATGTTGATAGTCTTTTTTGAGAATTTGTTTAGTCTCCCCAATGTATTGCTCTTTACAATTTTCATAAAACAGCAAAACCCTTCACTAAATCGCCATGGTGGGGTGAGACTTAATTTGGATCGTTTTCGTACAACAGACTTCTTAGACCACATAGGCTTAGTTATGCTGATGAGGTGATACCAGGGCAAATGAGGCAATCAGGCCAGTCATAGACCCCATAATCAGGCAGGACAATAGAAGTAATCAGTCAGGACAATAGAAGTAATCAGTGTAGCCTCAGGGAATAGTCCTCTGCTCCCCCCAACTTGAGAGCAGGGACCGATCATAGCAATCTGGCACCGCCACGTCTGGACAGTAGGGATATATATATATATATATATATATATATATATATATATATAGGGCCAAAACTACCAGCATTTTTTTGGTCGCTGACGAAGCCTCTTGGATAAGAAGTGAAACATCCGACACCTTCAAAGAAGTACAGATGACGGCTGAAGAAACCTTCTCATCGATGGACCACTCCTGTACGACTGAGAGCTTACACAGATGAATTTTGGTGAATGTTTGTTTTCCTGACCCGTTGGTAGTTTTAAGTCCCCATACACTTATTTCAGGGTTTTTGTGTTTTGGCGTTAAATAACTTGTTACCCTCACAGCCTTGAGCTTAAAACCTGTGTTATAAGAATAAGAAAATTCCCAATTTACAGCAGCAATGTTATGAACGGAAGAAAGTATAAGAACAAAGTATGTGCGCTGCTGCAAAGATAGCGCCTCATGGCGCCATCTTGAAGCCATAATAACACAATAACAAAATAATACAACACAGCGTATCCAACAGAGACCGCCATGCAATCGTAACAACTTTTCTGCATACCATACATCAAGTAGAAAAGAGATTGGATTTGGATTTGCCTTTATTAGTCTTGCAGTGGAGAAATTCACATTTCACAGCAGCAAAGTGATGAAAGGAATGAAACAAAATACATGAGCTGCTGTAAAGGCAGCCACTCTTGCAGCGCCATCTTGAAGTCAAAAGAACAAAAAAAAAAAACTAAATAACAAATAATATGACAAAGCAAAGACAATATGACAGCACAAAGACACAGAGAGTCATTCATTCTTAAGCACTTTCTGTACCCTCATTGTTACATGAAGCAGTTCTAGATGAAAGAGGAGAGGATCAAAGCGAATCCGGGACATCATGGTGGAATGTGCATGTCAAGTACAAGCTAAATGTTGAAAGCAAACACGCAGCTGTAGCATCCATTGACGAAAAGAGATTGTCTCATATCTCCTGTCCCACATAAATCCGCTTCAATTCCAAGCCGCAACAGTTCCACATACGCATCGGCGGTCTGGGCTGACGCTCCTTTCTTCTTATCGCGGGCTCCTCAAGCCATACATCCATCCAGCCGCAGACTGTCCAACGGCACCGACCTTTCCGCTGAACAAAGCGGGGCTGTGAAGATGCTGCCCATTACAGGTGCAAAAAAAGCACAGTGGCCCCAGAGCTGTCCAGCGATGACAGCCGAATGGCACCGACATTCCTCCCATTCAAAAACAGTACTGGCATATTCATGCTGCTGAAAAGGCGCAACCGCTCAGCGCAGTCTCCTCCTTGATGAATGTCATGGTCAAAAATGCTGAAAAACAATCCGGATCTATTCCACACGACACACAACCACACAAAGTGACAAAAGAAAACACAAAACAAGACAAAAACAACAACAAAACAGCTGCCTACTTGGGCGCCATCTTGGATTCTTTGCAAATCATAATTTCTTTCACGGGCAATCTCAGACCTTGAACATCTTTGAGATTGGACACAAAAATCCTATTTCCAAAGGTATTTGAAGAGAAGATGCAGAGTGGCAACCTCTTCTTTATGATCTATTTTCAGTTGAAGGCGTAATGACTGATTCTCCAAATACCGTATTTTCTGGTGTATAAGGCGCACCCAAAAGCCTTGATTTCCTTCAAAAGATCACCCCTGCGCCTTATACGCAGGTGCGCCTTATATGTCAAGTCATATTGAGCCACAAGAGGTCTTGCAACTCCTGTCAGCTCCCGACTCCATTTCCCCCTGTAGAAGAATTTATGTGTAACCCCAGCCTCTGCTGTAGCACCTTAAATAGAGATATCCCTTATATTTGGATAACTTGTATATATTTATATATTATATTTGGAAAACCTTTCATTCATTGAAGGTGCACCTTATACTCCAGTGCGCCTTATACACTGGAAAAAAATGGTACTTAATTTAATTGACTGTGTATCTATGAAACTGCTAAATAGATATCCATATTCACTTTATAGGTAATTCAGTGTAACATCAGAGGCATTTCAAGAGAGCCAGCCAAATTCAGAATTTCTGCAGAAGACTCCACTAAATACGCCCCCCTTCATTCCAGAGAGTCTCCTCACAGTGGACGTGGTAGCCCTCCATTACACCAAGTAGCCAGCAGCAGCCAACAATGTCTACCTGGCCACAGTGGGTCACCAAAAGTCCAGGGAAGCTCCACTCAGATAGCAAGGTTCAGCTCAACCTCAATCCCATCTCATTCATGCCCAGCGGGTCCCAAATCCAACTTTTCAGATGTCAAATACAAGGAGACCCCACAGCATCTCCGCTTGTCTCCGCACAGCAGCTCAAGAATAAACAAGCCAGAAAAGGAGTCTGATGCCCAAAAAACAGTTGGACGCTTACAAAATGATGAACTGGTAAAGAGAAAGAGGAGGGATGATGTCACAAAAGCAAGGAAAAAGGCTGAAGATAGAAAGAAACGGAAGAAAAAAAAACAGAAATTAGATGAAAAAAAGAAGAAAAGGGATAAGGCAGCAAGGAAGGAAAAGAAAATAACCCTAAAAGCTAAAAACACAAAGAAGGAAATTTCTGACTTGTCTCTTTTTTCTAACTCTTTGGAAGAGGAGCATCTTTCCACCGATGAATGTTTTCCTCCTCAGGGTACTTCTCCTTCACATATGCTCCAAAACAAGCATGAAAACTCACCCCCCATGAGCCTGACCAGCCTGAACTCAGCCTCATCTCAATCAACCAAGGGACCAAAACCCAATAATCCGCTGCATTCCCTTTTACACGAAGCCTTGGACCCTCCCATTGCAGCTTGTTCTGTGAGCATCAAGCAATTGGCTCAAGGCAAAGGGCAAGGAGGACTTCTCCATGCTCCCTATCTCCAGCCCGTGGGTGTGATTGGAAATGGTGAAGTGGGAGAAAACCTTGCTAACACTCCCCCTGTGCTCAGCTGGCAGGGCTCACCGGTATCAGACGTGGGAGACGACGATGACGAGATGGAAAAGGGGATAATAAGCAGACCCGCCCTCCAGCCCGACTCCATTCAATGTTTTTCCCTTTTGCCTTTAGAGGACGAGAATATTAATGTTGGATTTCAGGGTTCAGGTGAAAGTAACCCAGCAGATGGTTCAGCACCTCCCGATCCACCAAGTACAACTATTGTTGAGAAGAAGAATGAAAGTCGAGAAAAATCCACCTCTCCGCATCACGAGCTCCATCATAAAGCAGGTCTAGATGACGTCTTCAAGAGCCTGGCAACGTTTCTCAGTGGCCAGAGGACCGCGTATCGAGGGGGTCCATTTGGGGGTTCTCCTGCTTTGACTGCTGATGGGGTTAAGTTTGCTTCCTCTCTTGCTCGGGGACAAGATATTACCTGTCACCAGCAACAAGATCCTGCACTTGAGTCACACCCAGCATCATCTTCAGACACTAATAGTCAGTGTCATTTACTTTTGGAAAAGTGCAGCGAGGTGGTTGACTGTGAGCCCATTACAGACACCCCCACAGGCAAGATAGAGCAGCCCGATATTAAAGACAGGCGAGTGTCTCCCGATGAAAACATCCAAACCGCAAAAGATGTCTCTCTTTTGGAGCACTCGCTCAGAGCAGAATTGAGACTAACCGCGACCCACACCACCTCTTTGGACCACCTCCTAGTCTCGAGCAAAGATAATAGGCAAAAGAATGCAGGGAGAAATCACCAGCTGCGGGCCAAAGTTAAAATAAAGAAAGAGAAAAGCACCGTCAGCCCCCAAACTAAACACAGACGTAACAAACACAAATCCCCTCCCATCAAAGACGTGCCCAAAAAGCGATTGAAAGTAGAAAAAGCAAAAGCAAACATCATAAAAAAGATGACAGGTGATGTCAGCGTGCTTGGAAGTGCTGTATCATCGGGAGGCGGGATCTCTGCTACTAAAAAAAACACAAGCTTGTTAGCACCTCTCACCGCATCCAAATTGTGTACTAGTACCCCAGTGAGTGCATCTCTTGACCCACTCAAGCTGAAAATGTTGTCCATGGGATTTAACAAAGAGCTGAAGGTCCTCTTGGTGAAGATGAAACTCGATGGCACACGCACGTTCAACACCGCTAAAGTGGAAGAGCAGAAAATCCCACTTTGTCAGATCACGGTGCAAAACACAGCCGTCGATGTGGTGGAAGCTTGCAAGTAAGCACCACCCCGTCCACCCCGCCAAAGATATATCTTGACCTGAAAGAATAATTCTATCGAGTCTCACGCTTTTACTCCGTTCTTTTTTTATCACAGGGGGGCAAAAGTTCAGGAGAAATTCAAGGAGTCGTACCTGCTTCCTTCCCTTTCTGTGAAACCGCAACTTTCCAATCAGAATCCCATTCCTCGGGAAAAGCTCAACCCTCCCACGCCAAGCATCTATGTGGGTCCAAGTATCAAGCATCTCATGTTTTATTCAGTCGTAGGGCCTCCATTTTGCACTTGGGATTTAACTGACATTCTCACGAAAGAATAATATGTGATTTGGGAGTTTGGCTATTAGTGCATTGTAATATTCATGCACACACCAAATATTTGAAGCAATCTAAAATGAATTCAACATATAGCGCTCCCGTAGTTTCTTGATGTTACTAAATGTAAAATTTTGGATTGATCATGCAGCTGTAACCAATGCTGTCAGGCGTGAGGCCGCTTGGTATTGTCATAACAATCACATTGGAATGGTAAAATACAGCACATTCAATTGCACAGTATCAGTCGTTCAATTTCTCTAGTGGTGTTTGCAGTTGGAGAGCAGGAGGGACGCATTCTCACCAGTCCTGCTTCAGTTCTGCACCAATCCCAAAAATGCAGTGACTGTCATCAGAGGCCTCGCCGGTTCACTCCGCCTCAGTGAGTTTATACACAACACAAATTCTGAGTATGCCGAGCCAATAGTTGCTCTTTATTCTTTGTCATTAGTGTGTGAAAGCCTACAGTGCAAAACATGCAATCCCTTATCCAGTCATGTCATTTACTTTAATACTCTTTATGTGTGTATATACTGTAGATACACATGCTAATTAGAGACAATTTTACAAATTAAAGCAAGATCTAAGATAATAACAAGAAGGACTGCGTCTTTGAAAAATTGTCTTCATTTTGGGAAAGATCTAAGTCAGCGCCTACCCACCAACCTATTTGAAAGTTGGGTACAGATCAATGGGAAGGCGGGCGTTTTATACCCATTTGACGTCAAAGCCTTCCCTTATACTTTTGTAGCATCTCTTGTTTATTTATTTCTTTATTTATAATGTAGCCTTTAACATAAAGCCCAATGTCATATTCCCACAAATGAATGCAGTGTGGCAACAGGTTTTCACCTCAAGTGAAAAATGATCAAGAAACATCACATGCAAATGTTACTATTTGCTTTATTTTTTTCTTTATGTGAGACCTTGGCTTGTTTTCCACCAAATCTCTGGTGGAGGCCAATGCAGAGCATGCCGTGGAGGTGAGGACTCAGGTCCAGCAGCCCGCTGATGAAAACTGGGACTCCCGTGGCTCCACCCAGACGTGGCCCTGCGAGAGCAGCCGCTCACATACCACCATTGCCAAATACGCTCAGTACCAAGCCTCGAGCTTTCAGGACAGCCTGCAGGTAGGCGTTTTATCTTGGGGCATCCACACATGTGTTCATCAAGCACGCAGTGTTGAGCTTGATGTTTTGGTGTGTGTTTTTGTTTCAATGAATGTGTGCTGAAGCATTTGGTACATCATCGAGTGCGATAAGTTCATTCTGCAAGAAAAACAAATCTTGTGTCAGTTTTGCCTGTCATTCCCAGAGCACTATTTTAGGTGATTTTGACCATTATAAAACTTGATTTTATCTTCCTCTGCAGCCATAAAAAAGTTTGAAAATAGTATCGTAATATGCACCCTACACCCCTGGGTTGTTAATTCAAGTGGAATGTAATGATGGACAGACTTGTTGCCATTGACCAAACTTCCAGCTTAGCTCATATCGATGTTTTATATAGGAGGAGAAGGAGAGTGAGAATGATGAGAAGGAGAGTGACAATGAAGAAGAGCAAGCTAACCCCTCTAACACGTCATCCACTGCTAAAGCATCGACTAGCGGTAAAGGCAACCCAGCCTCTAATGACATCAAAGCAGCTTCTGCACCCCCTTCCAGTAAAAACACTGCCGCCAACACACCCAGGTGACCACAAAATAAACCTGCATTTATAAACAATAATAATCATAATAAATTTTGAGTTTTCTGATATTATGACTTCATCATTCCTTCCCAGCTCGGAACTGAAGTTTGTTGGAAAGATAATCAAATTTGGGACCAACATTGATCTCTCAGACCCGAAACGGTGAGTTCATAACACTTCTGCCGAATCAAGCAAGGACAGTAGTGATTTCACTCCATCTGCCATATTTCTCGAAGGTGGAAACCCCAGCTCCAGGAGCTGCTCAAGCTGCCAGCGTTCATGCGAGTGGAGTCAGTCAACAACATGCTCAGTCATGTCGGTCACACAATCCTGGGCATGAACACTGTCCAGCTCTACATGAAAGTTCCAGGCAGCCGGACACCAGGTATTTAAGGAGCTCTGTTGACTTTGCGTTCTGTTTTGTGCAAATATCTGCACTGATGACCAGTCGGCACTTGGTATTAGTGATCCTATTGTACAATAACCATTGGTTTCACTTTTGCTTTTTTTAGTTATTAAAAAAACCTCCAGAGGGTAACTCATTCACTGCCATTCACAAATTTATTCGGGTGTTGAAAATATGACATAAAGCACCATTCCCAAATGTGTTCGGGTTTCTTTTTTTCTTGTTCTGGTGCTGATAAAGAGCTGGCCATGGCCTCTGCCAATGTTTTTTTTTCCTTTCCACAACGGGGCAACATTTCCCTTTTTTCAGTGTTAGCGCTTTGTTCCAACTTCAGCTGTTGTTAAAACGCTACATAAACCAATATGTATGTATTGCATTGTACTTTGGCCAGCCACCTTTGTTTCAAGCTCATATAACTCAAGGCCCATATAATTTAGGAATTTACTCTTTTTTTTCTTATGAAAGAGGAGAGTGTCAGGTTTCTTACGCTGCATTGACTGCTTATGTCGTCCTAAAAGTCAATATTCTGTGGGTGCTGGAATTTGAGTGACAATGACCCTGGCACTGGGGTGGACACATTTTTGCACATGTCTGACAGTGAACGAATTAAATGGGAAGTATTGGACCCAAATATGTTGCTGTAATGACAAGTCCTCCCGACTTTGTAATCGACTTATCTTCACCGTCAAAATGGCTGATTTATTCGCCAACTGATTTGGGCTCAGTAAAAGAAATCAGTGTACCTCATTTGGATTGAAGGTGCTATTTTTTTCTTCTGTCAAAATACACATTTATTATATAATATAACATTTACAAGACTAAATGGCAGATGATCCCAAATATCCAAGCTCTAAGAGCTGGTCTGATGATCTCATCCATTTTACCTCCCAAACCTGCTTGCAGGTCACTGTACTTTCCTTTGTAGGGTTTAGTTAATTAGTGACTGTTTCATCACTAATACTTGGTTTGGCCCTTTTTTATTAGATGAAAAAAAACTTACAGCATCCTCATCAAATTGAGAAAGTTGAAATGTCAATCCTCAGCAATTTGATGAGAAGTTTCAAAAGTGTTGCGATGTCCTCAGGTCATCAGGAGAATAACAACTTCTGCTCAGTCAACATAAATATTGGGCCTGGTGATTGTGAGTGGTTTGCTGTCCATGAGCACTACTGGGAGGCTATCAACACATTTTGTGAGAAGTGAGTCCGAGGGTTTTGTGACGAACAGAAAACATGTCCCAAATGGTCATTTTCCTAAAATGCACTTGCGCCTCAGGCATGGAGTAGACTACCTCACAGGCTCCTGGTGGCCAGTTCTGGAAGACCTCTACAGTTCCAACATCCCCGTGTACCGTTTCGTTCAGAGGCCAGGCGACTTGGTCTGGATCAATGCCGGGACTGTGCACTGGGTCCAAGCAGTGGGCTGGTGTAACAACATCGCCTGGAACGTGGGCCCTTTAAACGGTAAGTCGTGTGAGCCAGCCTGTTGAAAAAAATAATTACACAGCTGCTGTATCGTAATCTCTTTCTCAATGTACACATTTTTTAGTTTCTTTTCACTTATCTTGACACCATGTGTGTTTGCCCTGTTTTTTCTTTTGATTAGCATACCAATATCAACTCGCCCTGGAGCGATACGAGTGGAATGAGTTGAAGAAGGTGAAGTCAATTGTTCCCATGATCCACGTGTCCTGGAATGTCGCTCGCACCATCAAAATCACAGACAATGACACCTTTAAAATGATTAAGTAAGTTTGTTGTTGGCGCTGATTGTTTTGTTATTATTATCACATGATGTTCTATAATCCACCAAGCGGTACAGTTTGGCTCAGGATGTCACTTTTTGGACTTTTTTTTAACTGTACCTGCTAGCAACAGTGATACAGGAGTATAGAACTAGACACTGGATTATTTTTTTTTTGCATGATCGATATAGAGCAGTGACTTCCTGAGTACAATGAAAATTGAATGGAGAGAACAAGTATAAATATAGATGTCATAATGTACTGAGATGAGCTAGACCAAGCTATACTGCAAGGTGGAAATGTATAGTTGAAATACTCCGCTCTGTTCCTCCTCTGCCAGGCACTGCCTACTACAGTCCATCAAGCAAATCCAGATATTGAGGGAACAATTGGTGGCTTCAGGAAAGAAAATCTGTTATCAGAGTCGTTTAAAGGATGAACCGGCTTACTACTGCAATGAGTGTGACGTCAGTTTCCCCATTTGATCATTCTCCCCCAATGTTGGCACCTGTGTAGTCGTGTGGGTCATTGACCTTTTGGTATTTATGCAGGTTGAGGTGTTCAACATGCTGTTCGTGACCAGTGAACATAGTGCGAAAAAGACCTACGTGGTCCACTGTGAGGACTGCGCCCGTGCTAAGAGCCCAAACTTGACAGGAGTGGTGGTGCTGGAACAGTATCGAACGGAGGAGTTGATGAAAACTTATGACAGCTTCACACTGGTCAGTCTCATCAATTTCTATATTGCTAGGGAGTGAAGGGTGCTCACCACAAGCCCGACATTCTTGCACCATCGTCAGAAACTATAGCGCCAATGTTTGCATTAAAAAAAAATCCCATGAGGAAGAGCCTTTTTTTTTACAAAATAGTGGAAGACTAATCATCTTCACTTTGGAGGCCTGACAATTTTTAATTTTGGTATTTGTTTATTTATTGTGTGGAGTCTGGCGGTGATCTCCCTCCATCCTTCCTCTTACTACCTTGCCCTGGAACAGCTCAGCCCTTCCTTCGCTATTTAATCAAGCTGGAGAACAAAAAAATAATAAACCACTGGCCTCTCAGAAGGCTCATTTAGTGATCCTTGCCGGCACTCAATCATATTGTGTCAATTTATTTTTTATTTTTGGCAAAAAAGGCATAATATCCAATTTAGGCGGACTAAACATATTTGTCTTTTGGGGGTTAATAACACCTTACGATAAACAGTAGTTTTTTTTCCGGCTTAAAATGTCTGATGATAGTGGACTTTTATTTGGCTAAAAAGTTCAGGTGTTTTACCTCATAATACTACATGGTCCTTTTTTTTAAGGACCATACCATACAAATGCGCAATGCAAGCACACATTCGCAAAGAAGAATTTGAACTCTGCATTTTCCCACAGTTACACTGATGCCCGAACCAGTGGACGACAGTGGCGCTCCTCTACCAATCACAAAAGTAACACAACCAAAGGCCTTTACATAGCTGGTCGTTCAAAAATAAATAAACAAATAAATAAATGCAGACAGACAGACAGACGAGATCCAAACCATGGAGATTTAAACGCCTTACTATGCATGGTCGTGTTTTTGGGCTAAACACGCCTGACTATACATGGTCGTTTTTTTGGGATAAAAACGCCTGACTATACATGGTCTTTTTTTTCGTGATAAAAACGCCTTACTATCCATGGTGTTTTTTTTCCGCTATAAACGCCTTTCTATACATGGTTGTTTTTTTGGGCTAAAAATGCCTGACTATACATGATTATTTTTTTCAACTAAAAACGGCTTACTATACATGGTTATTATTTTCGATTAAAAACGCCTTAATATACATGGTGGGTTTTTTTTCGTGATGAAAATACCTTACTATAAATTGTGTTTTTCTTTTCCGGCTAAAAACGGCTTACTAGCGATGGTTGATTTTTTTTCGTGATAAAAACACCTTACTATACATGGTGTTTTTTTCGGCTAAAAACACCTTACTAGACATGGTCTTTTTTTTTCGGCTAAAACACCTTACTATACATGGTTATTTTTTTACTACAAACGCCTTATATACATGGTGTTTTTTTTCGGCTAAAAACACCTTACTATACATGGTCGTTTTTTTCGGCTAAAAACGCCTTACGATACACAGTTGTGTTTTTTTTCAGGCTAAACACGCCTTACTATACATGGTGGCTTTTATTCTTGCTAAAAAGGACTTACTATACGTGGTCATTTTTTTGGGCTAAAAACGCCTTACTATACATGGTCTTTTTTCCGCTAAAAACGACTTACTATACATGCTGTTTTTTTTTTTTTTTTGGGCTTAATATACATGGTTGTTTTTTGAGGGCTAAAAAAGCCTGAATATCATGGTCGTTTTTTGGGGTCGAAAAACGCCTTACTATACATGGTCATTTTTTTTTCTCCAGCCTAAAAACACCTTACTATACATGGCCGTTATTTTGGGCTAAAAATGGCTTACTATACATGGTCTTTTTTTTCTCAGCTAAAAATGCCTTATTATACTTAGTGGTTTTTTTCTTGCTAAAAATGACTTACTGAACATGGTTGTTATTTTGGGCTAAAAACGTCTTACTATACATCGTCTTTTTTTTGTGCTAAAACATTTTCCTATACATGGTCGTTTTTTAGGCTAAAGCGCCTTATTATGCATGGTCGTTTTTTTCACCTAAAAACGCCTCACAGTACATGGTCTTTTTTTTTCGGCTAAAAAGGTCTTACTATACATGGTCTTTTTTTTCAGCTAAAAACGTCTTACTACACATGGTCGTTTTTTTTCACCTAAAAACACCTCATTGTACATGGTCTTTTTTTGGGGCTAAAAAGGCCTTGTATTATATTATATTATATTATATTATATTATATTATATTATATTATATTATATTATATTATATTATACATGGTCGATTTTTGGGGCTAAAAAAAGCCCTACTATCTTCTTCTTCTTTTTCTTTCGGCTTTTCCCATCAAGGGGTTGCCACAGCAAATCAGTGTCCTCCATCTTTAGAGGTTTGATCCGCATGTTTGTTTTGGCCAAGCTTTTACGTCGGATTCCCTTCCTGACACAACCCTCTGTATTTATCCGGGCTTGGGACTGGCACAAGAAAACTTATCAGAATCAGAATCATCTTTATTGCCAAGTATGTAGGACACACAAGGAATTTGTTTCCGGTAGAACACGCTGCACTAGTATCGTTGTCAAAAAAACTGCTAAGTGGCACTATACATTTCCATGTGGCCCTTTGTGGCTACAAAAACAAGCAACTTACTCAGTAAAAGGCTCCCATACACAAAATGGTCATCGGCACAGCAACATCATTCAAAAAATTCCTTGTAAGACGTCACTGAGATCCCATAGCCGACACAGGTGATGTTTGGCGTGCACTGAGATGAAGTTTCTTACTATACATAGTCTTTTTTTCAGGCTAAAAAACGCCTTACTATACATGGTCGTTTCTGGGGTTAAAATGCCTGATTATACATGGTCTTTTTTTTTCGGCTAAAAACGCCTTACTATATATGGCGTTTTTTTTTTCAGCCTTAAAACGCCTTACTACTTACGTTTTTCAGCAAAAATCGCCTTACATTAGGGGATTGAAGTGGTTAAAATGCCTAATGATACGTGGTCTTTTTAGGGGGGGTAAAAAAAAAACGCCTTACTATCCATGGCCATTTTTTCCGGCTAAAAACACCTTATTATATATGTGGCCTGTTTTTTGGCAAAAAAAGTCCTTCATATACACTGTCCTTTTTTTCGGTGAAAAACGCCCGACTAAACATGATCGTTTTGTGAACTAAAAATACTTTATGTTACATGTTTTATTTTGTTTTTTTTTTTTTCAGTTAAAATTGCCTTACTGACTGACGTGGACTGCTTTTTGGGGGAGCTAAAAAGTCCCTAACCCCCATATTATGTTGAAAAAAAATATGTAGTGGGTGGTTTTTACCCGAATGTAAAAATCCCCACAAAACAGTCAAATAATAGGTGACAGCAGCAACAACTGTTTCTGAGATGTTATAAACATACTTTAAAAGAGAGACCAAAAAATTCTATCCCATTGGAATATTTTAGAACCGTTTTGAGGAAAGGAAAAGTTGAACATGAAGTGAATTGTTGATTTGACTTATTCAGTCGAACATGTTATACTGCACCTGAGCTTGTTTTGCTTTTTTCTCACCCTTTAGGCTCCATCACCCTTATCGAAATGAGGATGTCATCATGGCGTCTTACAGCCATAAACAAAACTAAAGGTAGAACAAATGTGTCCTTGAAGGCAATCGATTTCTGCAAGCATTGTGAATCAGCCAATCAGCGTTTACTCTGTTGTTTACATCACACAAAAAGGTAAAGCTACTCAGCCAATCTAAGTACAGCTCACTGTCTTCCCTATACCAGCTGCCGATTGGAATTGTGCATTGAAATAGAATGACTAGAATGGTAAATTTCATGGAAAGGATAAAAAAGGTAAGCACTGTTTCAACGGAAAATCAGGTTATACAGTATACATTTGACGGACTCTGCTGTGATTTGAAAAGCATCAAGTAGCCAATTTTATGTATCAATTCAGGTACTTTTATGCAAATTCCGTTTTCTACACCTTTCTAGTTATTCTATGTCCATGAATTTGCTGTGATTCTATTGTACCAGCAGAGGAAAATCGCTTTCACACGGGAGAGGTAGCTGATTGTCACATTTGCGTCATATTGATTTCAGTTTATTGATCTTTCAGGTAAACTTGAACATTTTACTCATGCCTGTAAACTTTGAGGTGCTATCTACTCCAATGTATTAATTGTCAGAGCAGTTAAAAAAAACACGCTACCAGCCTGGAAGTATACACCACATTGGCCTTGCAAGCTGTGAGAAGTTGTAATCATAGTGGACAACTATGCGATGTTTTTTCTTGACAAAAAAAAGAAACAAATGGCAAAAAAAAAATAATAGTAACATTTCTCTAAAATACGGGTTTGTTAGAGAAATAAAATGGCTTCATAGTATGGTATCAAATGGTCTATTTAGTCTGTGATGCACCTTAAAACAAACATGGTGTGGATTTTCTATTTCATTCTTTGCTATGAGAACATAAGACCAGTTTTATACCTCTGTGTGTTTCCTGGTTTTTTTTAGATTTAATGAAGGTAAATAACTAACTGTACATTGATAATGACTATGGGATTAAAAGTAGGGTGCGTAGATGAAGAACAGCGGAGGGGATAACTTTTTTAATGATCAAAACACTCTGGGAGACAAGAAGGCCACCCATTACAGTACAGAATTTGTCCGGTGCTACTCTTGCATGCAAATTCACTAATTATACCAGTATATGGTGAGTAGCATTTTTGCTTTTTTGCATGTTGCTGTGCCGATGACTATTTTGTGTTTGGGAGCCTTTTACCGAGCGAATTGCTTATACTGTAGCCACAAAGGGACACAAGTCTTCTTGTGCCGGTCCCAAGCCCGGATAAATAGAGGGTTGTGTCAGGAAGGCCATCCGACGTAAAAGCTTGGCCAAAACAAACATGCGGATCAAACCTCTAAAGATGGAGGACACTGATTTGCTGTGGCGACCCTTTGAAGGGAAAAGCCGAAAGGACAAGAAGATATGTCACTGGCGATATAACAATGTGTAAGGGAAATATTCTTGTCTCATCATAAGTTCTTCAAGTGGCATTGTACACATAAAAATTGATAAAGGTTGTATCGTCTTAACCGGAATGTGGGAAAGGCCCTTTGTATAACATAACATTTTAAATATGATTGATCCCCACGCTGTTATTCCTCTACGCATAGCAGATCATGTACATATTTAATCTGTTTTCTGGGTTACTGAAATAGTGAAATTGTCTGGAATCCAATTTTTGCAAATGGTCAAATTTGTCATCTTGGGTCTCTTGTTTTTGTTGCTGTTGGGAGAAAAAGCTGTCTTGAACTTTTCTGATTTACTCTCGGTTTATTTACTACACTGGGAATTTGCTCCTACTTTTATACCTCTGTTTGTTGACATTTTGGGTGGGGGGTAGCAGAGAAAATTGTAAATTGTGACGTTATTTATACTGTACATGCTACATATTTATTGCATATCAAATAGTACTCATTCATGGGGTAACAAGGTATTTATGAGATGAGGAACGGTGTCGACATGGATTGGGGAAGAGCTTGGAGGGGTCAGAGGGCCCTTGGTGCTAGATCCCTTTTTGCCTCTGCGCCCCTTCAACTGTCACATCGCGATGGTAAATAAGCAGCGATAAAACTCAAGCCAACCTGCTGGTGCTTCGGGAACATTTCAACACAGTTTACTGTAACTAAAATCAAACCTATGTACTGTATTTAACTCATCAATGTTTTTTTTTTATTAACTGTGTGAATTTCATCATGTCGTGTGGCTATATTGGTGATTTTATGAGCATTAATAGCTGTAGTTGTAACGCTTGACACTTTTTGCAGATTTCTAGGGATGTGACTTAACGGCCAAGGTTTGATTTTCTGTACGTGTGTGTCTCTTGTCCTCATCCTGGATTATTATTTGACAGATGTAATGTTTTGTCTCTCTCTCTCATGATGTTCAATTTCTGCTGCACTTCAAAATAGGACATGTAGAAGAAAAACCTGAGCCAGACCTGTCTTAAGCCCCTCTGTGATATTTCTGTGACATATTGTATTGTATTGACAATAAAAAAATGTTTTGATAAATTATTCAACAATGTAGTCAATGCATGACTTATATTTACTTCTACTACGATACACTGCAGAAAAACATATGTAAGGACAATAACGTGTTACCGGCATCACCGGTCGCAACACACCCATTATAGACTGTTTCCTTTAGTAGCATTTCAGTAGTGCTACGTCTGAATCAATGCACCGCTGCAAAGGTAGTGTGATTTACTACATGTCCACTAGAGGACGCCGATAGCCAGGAAATAACTTGTGACTTGAAGAAACTTAAAAAATACTGTCATTAAACGGTTTGAATTTTTACTATGAACGTGTGGGTTCATGGTAAACTCAAATTGCAATATTATTTGCTATTTTTGCGAACGTTGGAGCTGTCCAACCTTTCTTAATGATGTTCATCTATTCTTGAATAACACAAAAATATATTTGCTTATGCTACAGATACAATGTGCTAGCTCTGGCCAGTATGCTTTTATCACTAGCGGCTATTGATGCTATGATTGCTTAGTCACTTGCAAATCATGTGACGAGCCAATCATCGTTTGCGTAAACTCTGACGTTTCCAGTGCCTTACAGCAGGCCTTTGGTTGCGAACTCAAACTCCTATCGGTAAAGCAACAGAGTCATAGACATCACATTTAATGCGACAGGGCCCGCAGAACGGATTGTGAAGGCGTCCAGGTAGATTTCCGACCCTGGTAACAAATGATGGCTGAAATGTGATTGGTTGAATGCTTAAATACGAAAACACAAAATGGGGAAGCACCATAACAACAACAGGGGAAAAGCAATGAAAGGAAGCTGAAAGACAATTTGGAATTATTTAATAAAAAATGATGGAAAAATTATAATTGACATTAGTCTGTAATTCAGATTTGTTAGTCCCTCAGAGAAGGCCTTGCATGCCTCCACTGGTTTCCTTTATGGTTATGAGATCATATACCATCACCACAAACGCGCACCCAGTATCTTTGTCATCTATTGTTAACTTTTTTTTCTTCTATTATTAACATTTACGTCCATCCTGCGGCTTGAAGAAAACAAAATGGCTTAAATGCCACATCTGGACTGGCTCCGGATGCAGCAAGGGATATCCTGGTTCCAAGGACAGGAAAACTGTTTTTGTCCTCTAACAAGCCTCCCCTTGACGGAGACGCACTCACACGTCACATGTGCACACAACCAACTCAATCATTGTTTATAGCAAAAGCTTCCAAAAGCATTCACATTGTTTTTTGTTTGTTTGTTTGGTTGGTTGTTTTTTAAACCAACATTGCCTCAGGGTGTCTGTTTACCCTTTTACAAGCTGTTAAAAAGTTCCATCTTCTCTTCAAAGTAAACACTGTACAGTATGTAGTGTATCAGCCCTGTGAACATGTAAATAAATAAACCATAATGCACGAAAATTAGGCTTGTTATCATAATACCGATTCACGTCTTTGAACTCAGCCCCTAGCGACTTCTTATCGTGCCCGAAGTGGCCTTTTTCTCCACCAAATTAGTTGAGCTCTACCCCCGAGCTCATTTCCGTACCCGCAGATCTGTTTTTCATCAAAGGGGTCAACGGTCACCGCTTTGCCATTCCTGCTGCTGGGAAACACACCAACTCTTCACAACCTTTTTGTTTTACACATCAGGCTTCTGTGAGAAGTTTTTTTGAGCTCACAACTAAAAAGTTCGGCTTCAGCAACCATGATTAAAGACATTCAGCTGCAATTCACACACAACAAAACACTACAAAGGTAAAAGAAGTGTCAAATGATGTGCGTGAAGTAGCACACCCTGGCTCCTCTAATCTATCCAAATAAACACTTCTCCCTCCGCCTGGATTCACATCTGCGCTCTGGTGTTATCACACAGAAAGCCTCCAGTGCCCAGACACCAGCCCACTAGGCTTCTCGTGCTCAGGATACGCACACGCACGCGCACGCGCACTCCATCATATCTCAAGCTGGAGTGAGACTGAGGAAACAGAATGCCAGGGAAGGAAGTGTTGAAGTCACGGGGAAAGCAGATTTCTCTTCAAGTCGACACTGCGCCTTTTCTCTGAGAGGGTTAAGTAGGTGCTACTTCACAACTACAAGAAAATTCCAGGAGAGATTCGGTTCAATCGACGCCTTTCCGGGGATATCATCAAATCAACCGCTAGAACAGGAATTGCACAGAAGACATTCCTCAGGAGGAAATTCTTGAAATTCTCTTCTCCCTTGACTTTACACCTCTTCAACTTAAGGAACCTTCAGATTCTGTGGCATCAAACAGAACACTTTAACGGCTTTCATTCCAAGGTGAGTAGAAAAATATATGTAAACATGTATATATACACTTTTTAAAGTAGGTCGCACATGAATCATTTTGTTTATAAAATAAGAGTAGATAGCTTCATGTTGCCATTTCATCCCAAGCGTTCATATTCTTTTAGCCACATTATAAGTGCTTTGCACGCTGGGTCTGAGAGGACATTAATTTAACCTGTGCTGTATGTCATTCATATTAGCATATTTGACAATAAAGCTGACTTTGACTGCAGACACGAGATAATGTATTTCCCAGCTGCTCATTCAATGAGACAATAAATTACAAGCTGTGTAAAAAAATAATAAAAATCAGAACATTGTTCTGACTGATTAGTGATTGGAGGTATTTTTCGGCTTCTGTTTGGACTCATTGTTCTCCGTTATCCTGCAGGAGTGAGGAGGTGGAGTTGGCAGAGAACGTTTCCTTGCACCTCAAACTCCAGTTAGCGCTGTAGTGACTTTTCACTCCATGTGTACCTCGATTTACACTGTACAAAGTCGCCTGCTCGAAAGAAAATACTGCACTTTAAATTGATGGGAATTGAAAGGAAGTTAAAAGCACATCGTGAAACATACATAAAATAATGGATGTGGAACTACCATATTTTACGGACTATGAGGTGCACCGATTATAAGGTGCACCTTCAAGGAATGACATTTTTAAACTTCCCATATATAAGATGCACCGCATTATAAGGTGCACCTACATCGAATGACATATTTTACAATGTTTTCCATATATAAGGTGTACCGGATTATAAGGTGCATGATCAGCTTTTGAAAAAATTGAAGGCTTTAATGCGTGGCTTGTAGTGGAGAAAGCATGGTCATACAAAATTGTATTTGACATATAAATTTGGCACATCAGTTTTTCTTTGTTGCTCAACTATATTTGCAGGACATTACGGTTGCTCTTATCCATTTTTTTAACCACCATTTCGTGGCTCGGCAGAAAAATAAAAGGGCCACATTCTCAATCTGTTCATTGCAAGCCTAGAGGCCCCAATTGTAAATAATTCTAATTCAAATATTGCTCAAACTAAATTCAACTTCCTTATCCTGCTGCTGTTCTCCACCAGAAACATGAGTCTGTCACGAAACGGCACATTGGAGAAGACATCCGACCCACCCCACTCTGAACCCAGCTCCCCTTCAAGAGGGGCCGGGGTGGTGATACCCCCACCGTACTCCACGGGAGGGAGTGATGGCCCCGACCCCCCACTGGAGTTGAGGGGCTCTCTAGACTGCTGGGCCTGCTCAGTCCTGGTCACGGCTCAGAATCTGATCATCGCGGCAATAAACGGAATGTTGGCCGGCATTGTGTTTGGCACCATCCTCACCCCAGCGCTCGTCATGATTATATTTGGCTTCCTCTGCCACTCAACGGTTAGTCTGTTTGTTTCATAAAGCAGCTTTTGTCAAGCTAAGGCACATAATTTCTACATGAATATAATAATAATAATAATAATAATAATATAATATGAAAATAAGTATTGTTACTACTACTATTACTACTAATAATAAGAATAATACATTTAGATACAGTAAAGTCTCGTTATATCGATATCGGATATATCGATAGTCCCGGTTATATCGATACTATTTCTATGCACGCACGGAGAAAATTACATGCAAACAGGGTCGGATATATCGATAGTCCCGGTTATATCGATATTTTCTCGGGCTCCCTTGAATATCGATATAACGAGACTTTACTGTACTTATTGTATTATTTTTAATGTTATCTACGTATTATTATTATTATTATTATTATTATTATTAGTAGTAGTAGTAGTAGTAGTAGTAGTAACAATACTTATTTATGTTATTTATTTATACTTTTTATATTATTTTTTTTATAAACATGTTTACATTCTGAACCATCCCGTCATGATTATTATATAATAATAATAATAATAATAATAATAATAATAATTATTATTATTATTATTATTATTATTATTATTATTATTATTATTATTATATACTAAGGCGGCCCGGTAGTCGAGTGGTTAGCACACCGGCTTCACAGTGCAGAGGTCGCCGGTTCGCGTCCCGGTCCGGCCTCCCTGTTTGCATGTTCTCCCCGGACCCGCGTGGGTTTTCTCCGGGTCCTCCGGTTTCCCCCCACACTCCAAAAACATGCATGGCAGGCAGATTGACCACTCCAAATTGTCCCTAGGTGTGAGTGTGAGAGTGACTGTTGTATGTCTTTGTGTGCCCTGCGATTGGCTGGCAACCAATTCAGGGTGTCCCCCGCCTCGTGCCCGAAGCCAGCTGAGATAGGCTCCAGCAACCCCCGCGACCCTAATGAGGAATAAGCGGTACGGAAAATGAGATGAGATGAGATGAGATTATATACTAACAACATGTTTACATTCCGGACCAACCCATTATTATTATTATTATTATTATTATTATTATTATTATTATTATTATTATTATATACTAACAACATGTTTACATTCCGGATTATTATTATTATTATTATTATTATTATTATTATTATTATTATTATTATTATTATTATTATTATTATTATTATTATATATACTAACAACATGTTTACATTCCGGACCAACCCATTATTATTATTATTATTATTATTATTATTATTATTATTATTTACTAACAACATGTTTACATTCCGGACCAATCCACTATTATTATTATTATTATTATTATTATTATTATTATTATTATTATTATTATTATTATTATGCTACGATAGGAATCTATGTGCGAGACCACAACAGCGCCCTGCATGTTAAATGGTTAGTGACATGCACTATAATTTGATCAGTGAGTCAATACTGTTTTTTTAAAGATTTCCTGGGACTTTCTGTAGATTAGGTTGGAATCGTTTGCAGCTGTGACTCACGGTTTTGATTACTTTGCAGAGTGTATAGCAGACCAAGTATTAAATTGAATCATCACTCCACCAGATTTTTTTCTTAGGTACAGTTCACTTGGAAAATATCATTTGAACATGTACAAGAACTGTATAATGAAGTCATTCAAGTATTGCGATCGATTTCATTTTATGTCCAACAATACTGTGTTGAAAATGCATCTCAGTGGGATGCGATTGAAACAACTCCATTGTTAGTTTATTAGGAGATTGGCAAATAAAAATCCCACACTGGTAAATAATCACATCACAACATATAAAACGATACCAAAGCTTCCATGCAGCTTGTACTGTACAGCAGCTCTTTAATATATCATATGAAAATCAAATTCTGTCAACTTTACAAAACCGATCCTTAAATGTTTACTTATTTACTACAAATACGGCGTCTAATGACTAATCTCAGAACAGTTCAATACCCTCCGCTACATAGCAAAAAATGAAATTGCCGCATTGATATAAATAAAATGTGTTTTGGCTAGGTCATGGTTTAGAGACAATGTGCAGTGTTCTCTGGCTAATTGAGAGCTGTGGGCATGTCCAAATAAGTTTAGAATTGTGGGTCAATATCACAGGAAAGCAGCAAAATCAGCTTTTGTTTTCATTAAACTCAACAATTCATTTGAACACGCTGTGCAAATTTCCCCATTTTTGCAATTTTCCCCATTGTGGGACAAATAAAGGTTTTCTGATTCTGTAGTTCACAGGTGTCAAAGTCAAGGCCCGCGGGCCAAATCCGGCCCGCCACATCATTTTTTTCGGCCCGCGAAAGCAAATCAAACTTGTTAAATTCCATGATGATTGCTAAAATCTGAGCCAAAATTTCATATTTTTGGATGTCAACCACAATAAAAGTCATTATTCTTGACTTCAGATTTGAAAACGAGTTATTCATTAATTTGCTGTGTGCTCTATATGTAATATTTGAAGGGATTTAAACATTCTAATGGGTTCCCCAAATTCATAACGGCCCTCGAGAGGAAACCATAACTACAATGTGGCCCGCGGCAAAAAATGACTTTGACACCCCTGCTGTAGTTCCTTGGTACCAAGATGCCACAAGATGGCAGAAGAGCACAACATTTGTTGAGATTGAACTCTTACATTAACTTCAACATAGTTCCTCAGCGTCACAATGCCACAAAATCACTCTCATGTAATACATTCATTCCTTTAGCAGAAAAACAGAAATAAAAACAGAAATGTGTAGCCTTTTCATTGACTAGGTTAAGTTGGCTGATGCATCGAGACAAAGTCCTCAAATCACGTGATTTCACCTGGCCAATTATCAAGAATTTTTTGGGAAATATGTGTGCCTGCCAGTTGCTATGTGTTCAAGATATATTTGCTGTCGCTTTTCAAAATAATTGTGTTGAACAAATGTGTTTGTAGTATGGAGGATGGGTATTCTAATACAATACAATACATCTTTATCTGTATATATTTTTATATATTCAAGCCGTGGACAACAACAAAGATTTTTTTTGTTTTGTTTTTTAATAAGGTGTCTCTCTATATGGTAGCTTTCACCAATCATGGTTCGGTCTGGAATGTAAACATATTAAACGCATTCAATGCCAGACGTGCAAAAATGTGTCCACTCCAGTGCCAGGGGTTTTGTCAATTCTAGGACCCACAAAATATTGAGTTTTAGGCCTACGTAACCATTCAATGCAGCTTAAGAAACTTTAGACTTTCTTCTTTCATCAGAAAAAAAGAGTTAGTTCCTAAATGATATGGGTCTGGAGTTATATGAGCTTGAAATAAGGGTGACAGTCCAAAATACAATGCAATAGATACATATTGGTTTATATCGCGCTTTACCAACAGCTGAAGCTGGAACAAAGTGCTAACATGGGGGGGGGGGGGGGAATCAAATGCTGCCCCCTTGTGGAAGGGAAAAACATTGCCAGAGGTCTGGCCAGCGCTTTATTCTCACCCAAGCAAGAATAAACAAAACCCGAACTAATTCGGTAATGGCGCTCTATGTCATATTTTCAATTCCTGAATAAATATGTGAATGGTAGTGAATGAGTTAATAACTTGAAAGTTGAGTCTGGTACCGCCATATCTGGACAGTATATAGGGATATATATAGGGCCTAAACTACCAGTAAGACTTTAGTTTGCTGACGAAGTTTCTTGGATAAGAAGCGAAACATCCGACACCTTCAAAGAAGTACAGATGACGGCTGAAGAAACCTTTTCATTAAACTTGAAAGTTTGTAAATAACAATGGTCAAGCATTACAGTTTGAAATGAATGGTGTCTAAAAGTGAAGGATTCATGGAAAATGGAATCTAAATCAGTGATTGTTCATTTGATTGCGTCAGGTGCAGCCGCATGGTACCTCAGTGTACTGTTCAGACCTGTTGGATGACGCTGGCTGCGTTGCGCTGCTGGTCGTCGGCTTTCTCCTGCTCACGCCTCTGCTGGTCCTGGCCCTTGCTGCTTTCTGTCGCCTGGCTCGCCACCTCCAACTGGGCATGTGCTTCATTCCTTACAGCAGGGCGGTGTACAAGAACCTTCCCCTCGCGCGCAGCAGGGAGGCCGGGGTGGCCGGCTGCTGTGGAATGCCAGAAACTTCGGAGACGGAGGGGAAGGGCAGCGTTTGGGTGTGATTAGAGGTGACCTCTGATATTAGAAGATAGCTGTTTTTTTGTTTTTGTTTTGTGGGGGGGGGGGGGGAGGCGGGGGGTTAATGAAGGCTATCCCTACTTGATGAAGTAGGTCATTGTCTTTTTTTTTTAATCGGTTCTAACATACAACCCACTACAGTTCGGCATTGCAAATGGATATTTAGCTAAAAGATTGTGTACTATTTCTGTATTTTATAAGCTATTTTTTCCAATAAAACTTTACTCTGATGTCACGACTTATGTTGAATAAACTGTGTATAAAATGGAGAAAAGACGAACTCTACTGTAAGATACTCTTGAGTAGAAAACTAAATTGCATACAGTACCCTATGTCCTAGTGGTGTCAAATAACAACATTCTTTGTAAAAATGTGCATGTCCAATATGTTTACCGTGGACATATTTATCATAGAAACTGAATTTGACAAGAAATTGGCATGTTGACACCATAAGTGATACATTCACCACAAATCATTCTTGTTGCCAAGAAGACAATTTAGACCACCGAGGGGAATCTCTTGATTCCCTGGAACTGTCATAATGCTTTCTGGTTCGCATTCCTCCATGTCTTTGCTGGCCTATTGCTTTTTTTTGTTCTTTTTTTGCATTTTTTACATGTAATCTATGTCGGTTATATAATGTAACAAGCCTACTTTTGATAAAGCTAGGGGTAAAATACAGATACTTGTTACCATATATGGAGTTATAGCAAAAAAGTAAAAATCAATTACACAATACAAGTAAAAATAATCTTAAAATTTGACTTCAGCACCGTAACAAAGCACTGAGTTACATCTTACGACTGATCCTTTATTTCAGGGGTGTTCAAGTCATTTTTTTGCAGCGGGCCACATTGTAGTTGTGGTTTCCTCTAAAGGGTCGTTATAAATTTGGGGAAGCCATTAGAATGTTTAATCCCCTCCACATATTACATAGAGCGCACAACAAATTAATGAATAACTAGTTTTCAAATCTGAAGTCAAGAATAATGACTGTTATTGTGGTTTACATCCAAAACTACGACATTTTGGTTAGGATTTTATCAAGCATCTTCAGAACTTCACAAGTTGGATTTCCTTTCGCGGGCTGAAAAAAATGATGTGGCGGGCCAGATTTGGCCCGCGCACCTTCACTTTGACACCATTGATCTACAGTATTTCATTAATATTGTTACTGTACCTCGCACCGATGTTAAACTCCACATCGTTCACTCTTTACTAGAACTGACATTTTTCAGTCATTAGTTGCTGAACTTTAAAACTGGTCTTTTTACTTTTACAGCCATTAAAACTCAACGTGTATTCCCCTGACTTCACAAGGGGTAAAAAATGCTCTCAACTAAAATGACGGACAAAGGGAGTGGAAAAAAGAGATATAATAATCCTTCATTCATATATAAATTACAGACAATGTTTCAGGATTTGTGTTTCTTCACTCTGGGTTATAAATTTACTGTTGTGTTTTACTGAGATATTATCATCTCATGTAGATTTGTCGTTTGCATCATGCAAGGACTTATTGAATCATCGTGTTCTGCAAGGATGTTTTGAGTTAGCATGGCTGGTTGTTGATGTTAGTCAATAATTTGTGATGTGGGGCTTTGAACGGAGCTGTGAAGGCGCCGGGTTGCAGGGTGCCGCGACCATCTCCATCCACTTGACCCATGATTATGTAGTTAGCGCCTGCGGGGGAAAAAATAACGACAAGAAAATGTCATGTGTGTGTGTGTGCGTGTGTGTGTGCGTGTGCGTGTGTGTGTGTGTGTGTGTGTGTGTGTGTGTGTGTGTGTGTGTGTGTGTGTGTGTGTGTGACGGATATAGAGTATGTCTTTTTTTACCTCTGCGAAGCAACGGGCACTTTCTGCATTGTGACACCAATCGAACAGACATAGTCTCTCCGACTTGAGTGATACTTAGCCGCCCTGCCTTGTAAGTCCGAATGATGGATACCCCGATAAGAAGGGTACCCCGGGGTCCAGGGGCCAGAGAGGTCACCTTCCCGGTTATCACTACAAACAAAGTGGGCGCGGTTAGAAGGTATCCTTTTATTTCACCTCTGGCAAACACCATGGTCGAAATGGACTTGGTTACAGTCCAGATCCATGCAATACTCTGCTCTTGTCATTTAGCATATTATTTTTCCCCATTGCTGCCTTTTACTACTTTGTATACACTAGTAAGACAATTTTAGCATACTATGACAACTACTGTACAAATTACTAATGGTGCAACAGTACCGGTGACGTCCAACTAGTATTCTTATACTGATCTAAATGTTTCTTAACACTGACTCGTGCCACTTTTAGCCAACTGGTATGAAATTACCTGTACAGTACTAGTAAACCTCTGTGATGCACTAGGAAAACTCCCTTGCCAATCTAGTAGGCATGTGTCATACATTAATAGCCTCGGTTTGAGCATTGATTTGATATTCAGGTTAAGATTCATGAATTAGTATGCTCTTTGAGCTTAGACAACTCTGAAAAGAACTCTGGCATACTTCAGATACGTGTTACTCATAAAATAATAGTACATAAGATGTTAACACTGTGCCCGTGTTACTGATAAAGAGTTATAAGTTAGCTCATTCACTGCCATTCCCGAATTTATTCGGGAATTGAAAATATGACAGAACACCATTCCCGAATTTGTTCAGGTTTTGTTTTTTCTTGTCTGGGTGCCAATAAAGCGTTCGTTGGCCATGGCCTGTGGCAATTTTTTCCCTTCCAGAAGGGGGCAGCATTTCCCCTTTTTCCATGTTAACGCTTTGTTCCAGCTTCAACTGTAGTTAAAGCGCTATGAAAACCAATATATATGTATTGCATTGTATTTTGGACAGCATCCTCATTTCAAGCTCATATAACTCCAGACCCATATATTTTAGGAATTAACTCTTTTTTTCTGATGACAGAAGAGAGTCTAGGGTTTCTTACGCTGCATTGAATGTTAATGTAGTCCTAAAACTCAATATTCTTTGGGTCTTCGAATTTGAGTGACAATCACAAAAACCCTGGCACTGATGTGGACACATTTTTGCACAAATCTGACAGTGAATGAGTTAGTTAGTGGAATTTTCAGTCATGTATTGAATTGAATCATTTATGAAAAATATTTTGTCAAACTGTCAATAAAATATTAAAGAACAAAAATGACATTGCTCAACAAATTAGAGATGGTTATATGTGCCAATGTGGAGAAAAATGTCAGGTGTGATGTGTGATAGAAGGGTTTCAGCTAGGATGAAAGAAAAACTGTATAAAACGGTGGTGAGACCAGCCATGATATTTGGACTTGAGACAGTGCCACTGAAGAAAAGAAAGGAAGCTGAGCTGGAGGTAGCAGAGCTGAAGATGTTGAGGTTTTCTTTAGGAGTGACCAGGTTGGATAGGATCAGGAATGAGTACATTAGAGGGACAACTCATGTTAGAGGCTTTGCAGAGAAAGTCAGAGAGGCCAGACTGAGATGGTTTGGACATGTCCAGGGAGAGAGAGTGACTATATAGGGAGAAGGATGCTGAGCCTTGAACTGCCAGGCAGGAGACCGAGAGGAAGACCGAAGAGGAGGTTTATGGATGTGGTCAAAGAGGACATGAAGGTAGCTGGTGTGAGAGAAGAGGATGCACAAAACCGGGATAGATGGAGGACATTGATTCGCTGTGGCGACCCCTGAGGGGAATAGCCGAAAGGAAAAGAAGAAGAAGATATGTGCCAATGTTTTTTTTTAACGGTTACTTCCAAAATACCAGGGTAAGTTTCCATAGTTCTACTGTACATTTAACATTTTTCAACGTGGAAATGAATTATAACCTATTTTTCAAATGGGATAGGTTGTTATATTTGGTATATGCAGTGTCTGAAACTCATTACAAAAAGTTAGCGGACACCCACGCAGACAACTCTGAAAAGTTGCCTGCCCGGCCAAAAAGTTGCCTGCCCCATTTTTCACAACTTGAAACACAATAAGACAACTAATCATTGCAAAAATGAGTATGCAAAATTGCCATTTGCATACTCAGCACCTGCATCCAATCAGAAGCCTGTTTCGTGCTTGAAGTGTACTTGAAAGTTCACTTGGCTTGTAGCGGTTTGCTTTTAGCTTTTGCTTTATTGAATAAAACAAAGGTTTGATGAAAAAAAAAAAAAAAAAAAATTTGAAGAAGAAGAAGTTGTCGGCCACCCGGGCCGAGATGTTTTGAAAGTTGTATGCCCGACGTAAAAGTTGTACGCCCCGAGCCACCGCGCAGACGCTATGTCAAACACTGGTATATGCATAAATATCTCGCATACAAATTTGAATATGTTTTCTTTCTAACCTTATTGATTTATGATCTTTGCCATTGGTCTGATTTCAAAATCCAACGTGGATCTTTGAACCCAAACATTTGCCCACTTCTACTTTGACGGTTCGACTTACCAAATTCACTGGCACAAAACATGGGCTTGATGGTTCCGTCTCTTTTACACGCTTTGGCACACAGTGGATTCTGAGCGGCTAGAAAAAAAAGATACAATACAGTACATTATATTGTGTCTACAAGTGCATTCCAAAATAGCACCCATCACTTCACTCACCAGGTCGCGCTCCATTTGGTTTCGAGTCAACCACTCTCCTGTCCTGGTCGGTGGAACCGGCACCACGTCCGTTCGTGGGCCTGACAGGTTTGGGTTTCTTAGTTGGTTCCGGTGCAGGAGGAGGCACATATTTGATTGTGGTAGTTGGTAGCGGCGCTGTGGTCACTGGGACTACGCGCACGGCGGGTTTGACCGCAGGCCTTGCTGGAATGGACCTAGTATCGGCTCCGGCGTTAGGCACTACAGCTGTGTCAGAACCACGGGGAATGCTTGTGTAAGTGGCCAAGAACCCATCGGATGTCACACTGAGGTCAGACACAAACTGGACGAGGAGTACGTTGCCGCTTGTTGTGATGGGCCTGCGAAGAAAAAGAACATGAGCAAGAATCTGGGAGTGGTTAAGTAAACGTTAAACTTTGGCATCGGTTCTGTTATTCTTACTGTGGGGCTTGATCGCCGCAATATTTTCCAATCAGGCGCGAGTCATCTTTCTCTCCCCCATTAAAGAAGGCAACATAGTCGAAGCGGCAATACGTATCCGCCTCCAAGACAAATTTGCCAAATTTAACGTGTATTACCTAATATTCAAACAGAAACGATTAAAACCCAAATGCAGACATATGTGATGGACTCATACAGGTTAGGTCACCAAACCTGATCGGGTTCCACGGTAATGAGCCAAGAGCAACTGGTTCCTGGTGGATACTTCTTGTTGGGCCAGTTGGGCGTCATAATCTCTCCCTGAGATTTTGTTGTTTTCCCCCCGCAGAACTGCTGATCTAAAATAATCCCCAAAAAAATCAAAGTAAGATAACAGCAGAATTCAGATCATGTGATCTTCACTCTTTTTTCTACTTTCAATCTGGACTGAAATTAGAAAAGTGTAGGTATTATACCACTTGACCTCATTAAGGTATATTAGCCATCGGCTAATCAAATTGTTTTTTTATAAATTTTCTCAACACTTTATAAGGCGATCTGCACAATGGATTTGAGATTCAATTTTGCTGCATTAACTTGTACAACCACATGGCGGGGTAGCCACCATTGCCGTGTGTAACGGTCTCGCTATTTCCGTTATGGCAGGTTCTATTGTTTGTGTAGTCATCCAGTGCAGTCAAGTCGTCGTCAAAATTGAATTCCAAGGCAATTAATGTGTCCTTGTTCATCTCCCAGAAGATGAGAAGCGTGCCAAAAGCCACTGCAAGCACACACTTTAGAGCAGTTTGTCTCTATTGGGGATGTTTTATCTTGACAAATGACTGAAAGAATGCACCTAAATCAATTGTCCCTGAAAGGGTTAATTCATGTCATTCACCTGTTCTGAAAAAATGAGTCCCTACCTTCAGCATATGGCGTAGCACCACTGAAGTAGGCCACAAACCCTCGACCGTGGGTTTCTTCATCTGTCACCATCTCCAACATCATCGTATTGGTGGTGGAAATAAGTGCACCCGGCCGGAAGGTGCCACAGAACCGGCCCAGTTTTTGCACCGTGTTGGATTTGCCGTTGTAAACATCCAGGTAGTCGTAGCGACATTGCGAGTCCGCCTCTAGGTCGAAAATCCGGAAGGTGAGCATAACCACTTTATCTTCAGGGACCTGGGAGTCAGAGAAAGATCCAAAATGTCAGGCGATAAATGTAAAGCAGAAAGGTGGTGTTAAGACTTGTTTCTGGGTGTCTCACTGTGATGATCCAGGTGCATTTGCTGTTTGGTTTGTAATGATTTGGGAAGTCCTCACTACCGACAAATCCCGAGTCTGCGACGAGAGACCCTCCGCAGTGGAAGACCGGCCTGTGATAGAGGCCATGAGGAGATACGAGAGCATTAACGACCTTTGGCAAAGACACAAGAATCGCATGAATGCATAAACTCAGCCTGATAGTTCTACAATATTTACATAAACTTCCTTTGCCAAATGCTAACATTTGAAATTCAAAATAAAAAAAATGGTAGTCTGTAAGCTTTTTGTTTGAAATTCTAATACATTCCAGGAATTGTAATTAAAAAAACACACATGGAACACATACATGCAACTAATTGTTTTCGGTTGACTCTTTCAACCTCATTGTTATTGTGTAATCAACATGCTAAAGCGCTCTGCGGGTGTCATAGATAATTACACAGAAGGGAGCAGTTCTTTTACACACGTAAAGATTTGACACAGCAAAGTCAGCAAGAGTATGTTTCTTATTTAGTTACCAGATTACCGAGTTTAACTCATTCACTGCCATTCGCGAATTTATTCGGAAATTGAAAATCATTCCCGAATGTGTTCGGGTTTTGTTTTTTTCATACTTAGGTCCCGATAAAGCGTTGGCCATGGCCTCTGGCAATGTTTTCCTTATTTTCCATAAGGGAGCAACGTTTCCCTTTTTTCCATGTTAGCGCTTTGTTCCAGGTTCAGCTGTTGTCACAGTACGATATAATAATAATAATAAAAATAATAATAATAATAATAAATTTTATTTCAAGAGCCTTTCAAAGCTCTCAAGGACACTTTAGAGTCACAGACAAGCATAGATACAATAATAAATAAAATACAATTATAAATAGAAAGAAGAGATAGAGCTACACATACAAT
Source organism: Hippocampus bargibanti (assembly GCF_051943395.1). Lineage (NCBI taxonomy): Eukaryota > Metazoa > Chordata > Actinopteri > Syngnathiformes > Syngnathidae > Hippocampus > Hippocampus bargibanti. The sequence continues at coordinate 7,637,258 of NC_142749.1, read as the reverse complement.
ATGTATGTATTACATTGTACTTTGGACAGCCGCCCTCATTTCAAGCTCAGATAACTCCCGGCCTACATAATTTAGGAATTAACTATTTTTTTCTGATGAAAAAAAAGAGAGTGTAAGGTTTACAACGCTGTATTGAATTTTTAGTAGTCCTAAAGGTCAATATTCTGTGGGTCCTAGAATAGAAGTGACAGTGACAAAAACCCTGACATTGGAGTGGGCACATTTTGCGCGCGTCTGGCAGTGAATGAGTTAATGTCTTACATTGTTTTTTTGTTTTTTTTTGCGGCCAGATATTACACACACAATTATAGTAAATACACCAAAAAGTTATATTCACTGTTGTGCAGGACATAAAACCGTTTTGTTAGGGATTACCAGGATCCTGCTGCATCAGGTTGCATTCCTTCAAAATAGCGACACAAAATAAAAACTATTTCCATCACAACACATTTGTGCCACTTTGGGTGTCATCTTCAGAGAAAATGCAGCCACATTGTTGACGCAACCTTTGGCCACTGTGCGAATAATTCTGAGCTTAATGGTATGAAGCAAGACAGCAACCCCCCCCTGACCCCCCCCCCCCCCCCCCCCCCCCCACACACACACACACACACTCTGAAAGAAAAAATAAGTCATAGACTTGGTGATTACAGCCAAGATGTCCAGAGCTGCAGCCAAATGTCTTGGATTCGACCCCACGGGTAGAAGCAAAAACATTCACATCTGGTGACTTAGCCATTGTAGACAAAAAAAAAAAAAACAACTCAGCGCCCATTCAAACAAACCAACTGGAAGTATTTCAACTGAAGAAACGGAAAGAATTCAGACATAGTGTAGACTCTAGTTTGGAGTACTCTCACCTCCAACATCAACACTGCATAGAACAACAACATCATCTTCTACACACCTTATTTCAAAACACACCTTCTACACACTGTGTGCGTCCTCACCTGGTGTAGTTTGACTGCTGAGCCTTCGTCCATCCCAACATCAGAGACAGGAGCAAAGAGATGCCCCACATATGGCCTGCGTACACCATGATGCACTCACTGAGACGCTATTTGAAGAGAGGGAGTTTGCTGCATGAAGCAAGAAGTTCAGGAGTGAGATTGAAGGAGGAGAAAGAGGAGGAGGAGGGTAGGTGGAGCTACTTGAGGATCGGCGGAGTTAGATAGTTCTCCAAGGGATAAATATTAAAAGAGTAATGCTAAAGGGGACAAAGACTGCGAGAGAAAAAAGCCCAAGGAGGCGATCAGCGGTGGGAGGAAGGGAGGACAAGGCTTTAATTGGAGACAGATGTTTTTGCCATAACATCACAGGTTTTGGATGGAAGGCATACGTACATCTAGTGTGCTGATGGTTTGTACATTGACCAGTTTCTCGTATATGACGGGTCTTACTGATGGTTACATATTTCACAAGTTGTGTTTTTTAGTTTTTTTTAGTTTTGTTTTGACTTCAAGATGGCGCGGCATGAGTGGCTGCCTTTACAGCAGCTCCTTTATGTTGTTTTTCTACTTCTTCTTTTCCCTTCCTCCTACTGTCATCACTTTGCTGCTGTGAAATACAAATTTCTCCCCTGCGAGACTAATAAAAACGAATCTAATCCAATCCATGCTCAAACGGGTGTATCAATCACAGGACTCCAAAGTTTCACATTCTATTGAGTTGAACTTCTCTCGAGCATCTTCATCTTTATTAAGTTCATAGAGTTGCTTGTTAAGTAGCCAAAAGGGGAAACAAGCCAGTGTCTTATTGTTTCCGGATAAATACAGAGGGTTGTGTCGTAAAAGCTTGGCCAAGACAAACATGTGAATCAAACCTTTGAAGATGGAGGACACTGATTCGCTGTGGCGACCCCGGAAGGGAAAAGCACAAAGTAAAAGAAGAAGTTGAACTTGTGTTCCTTTGACATTTTCCTCCCCCTCCTCGTTCTTGTTATTGACTTTTTTTGTCCCTGTCAGCGCCAGTATCAGCTCCTGTGGGATCTTGATTTCAAATGTATCCGTGCATTGTATCTCCTCAAACCCCAGAATGTCTTTTGACCCCATCAGGAGTCTTAGCCTGAAGGTGTCTGTTTAAACACACACGTCCACCCCCTGCGATCCACCAAGACATCACAACGGTGAAGGAGTTCTCAAGCATGAGTCAAGTCTCTGGTTGGCACTGCTGAGGCCTGGAGCAAGTAAGCTGCTCTAATGAATGCTGTAAAACCAGACACTTTCACGCACTGCTGACCTCGAACCGATCGATGAGAGTCTGCAAACACCAAAGCGGTCAACAATAAAAATACAAGACACACTTTCCACAGCGTCGGTGTCTCTAGTTACATGTGGCACATCACTTAAAATCACTTATTTTTTGTGTGTCATATTTACTCCGATTTAATGTTTCTGTGCTGTTTAGGCCAGATTCGGATAGTCAGCTAAACTCGTTTTATAAACAACGACTCTGCAGATGTGACTCTTTGTCACTAAAGAGGTCGGGTCGAGATACACCTATGTGCTGGTCACTACTTTGCTGTTTATCTGCAAAAGCGAAGTCCAGATAAGAGACAGCAGAGGCAGGAATGCAGTGATGATTGCAACCGAGTGAGCGGTCAATGGCAATGCATGCGTGTTTCTTCGGGGAGGAGGAGTCAAGGCAAGGGGTTCTGCAACAACTCCAGATTGACGTACGATTGCAAAGCTTGTGAGTGTGAGGGGAGGAGTAAAAAATAATTCTGAGAAAAACAACTTGGAAAAGAACAGATCTGACTCAGCAGCGTTAGGAAATCATTTTGCTTATAATGCATTCCCAACTGTTACCCCTTCTATTTGTTTATTTGTCCATTTGTTTCTACACAGAAAAGGAACATGAAGACAAATCATTGTTTGAGAATCCCATCTTGGTTCAACTCAAATTAACTTCAAGCAAAAAAAAAAAAAAACCATCAACAACAGAATTTCTTTTTTGAACTTTTGTCAAGATAATTGATACACTCTAAGACTTCCAAGAAATAGCTGGATAAAAATCAAGCACGTCTAACTAATATGGAGGATTTTTTTTCTGTAAGTGCGCCGTATTTAATATCTTGATGTATATCATCTGACATCACCATTGACCATGTGACCTCCTTAGGCAGTTCATGCTATTTTTTTTAATGTTGCCTTACGATATTGAGATTTATACTATAAATCTGATTTTCACCATTTTCAAAATGTGAGATTTAATATCTGGTGATGTTTACTTAGTTTATGCCATCCTGGAAATAGCATCTTGGTCGTTCATCCATTTTCCTTTATAGGTGGGCGGGAAGCGTATCCCAGTTTACTTTGGGCATGTTGGGTATTACACTGATAACAACAATACAACAACAACAACAACAACAACAACAATAATAATAATAATAATAATAATAATAATAATAACAGCAAGTCCTGAAGAATGACTGTCTGTTTTTGTGTTGTCATATTTTTTTTCCCCAACATACTGTAAAACCCAACACTGAAGGTATATTTTTTAAGTTCAATCAAACTCACAATCACTACTCAAAACTTTGACGTAATCAGTTGCCACAAAGATTTTGAGTATTTTCAACTTGTTGGGTTTTACAGTGATGGTGGCTCCCCTCTCCCGGCAAATTGGTGTTTTCGTGTTTATTGTGTTTGTCAGTCATAATAAGTGCCTTGCATGCTGGGTCCGAGAGGACAGTAATTTCATCTGTGCTGTATGTCATGCATATTAGCATATTTGACAATAAAGCTGACTTTAACAATACATATAATAATAATAATAATAATAAATAAATAAAATACGTTTCATTTATAAGCGCCTTATGTACAACTTAGACTCCTCAGACAATGTTGAAGTTGACTGTGCTCTCGTTCGTGTAGCTGAGGTACAACATTGAGTGTGAAACAGGTGAGAAAACCAACCACGACCGTTGCGATGGCAGCCGATGTCCTTGCCTTGATCCTATGTGGATGCAATCTATCTTTTCAATATGTAAGCAGTGCACTATTTAAGCAAAATTAATCAGTCATTGTGTCTCGTTTGAAAGCTGGGGTAGGAGCAAATATGTGCGTGTTTTTGGAACTGTAGCTAAACGAGGTGAGGAAAAAAAGGAATCTTCACTCATGAAAAACCGTGGAAAACATTGCTCCCTATAGACGAGACAGCGCAATTGCGGTCTTTTAAGGTAAGAACGAAAAGGGGACTGCAGGGGGAGCTTCGGTGAATTTAACATGTCTGCAATTGGAAACTCAAGTGAACTGTGACGTTGTCGCGCATTTGTCAGTCTACTGACATCTGGTGGTTAAAACGCATAGCGACTACCTGGCAGCCTCAATTATAACACATTCCATTGGAATTTAGTATGGAATTCTCCCCGTGCTTATTTCTCCTAAAATACGTTCCTTCCAAAGCCATGGAAGTTGACTCGGGATCTTATCATAGTATGCAAGTGGTTAGAGTGTTTTTCTATGTCACGATCGTGTGGCTTAGTTCATGTGACGCATACCACAGATGATGATTTGGGCTGTTTGGAGTGCTCTTTAGTTCTTACATATTACTTTCGATGTTATCACACACTAAACACATATGTGTGCTTGTGTGTCTTTACAATCGGGAATCTGGGTTTGTTGGTGATATATGGGCACGTGTGCTGACCAAAACTGTGTAATTAAGCAGTGTCTTGTAGGGTTCATTCAGGTAACTTGAGGTTATCACACTCGTGTAACACTGTGGTTTAAATTCACCTGGGTATGCCTTTGCAAAGTTTTTTTTTTTTTAATCAATGTAGTATTTTGCACAGACAGACAAAGAAAGCATCCTTGGCTGCAATACAGTTTTCCAATATACATATATTTTATGATGTTCATCAATATAATAAGACATTGATAGATTTACACTACAATTATTTTATACAATTTAGTTTTCCATTCATTTTTCTTTTCTTTACATAGAGCCAACCTTGTTTCATGTTTAATTTCATATTGAATGACAGCACAACAAACCTATCAATAGATTAAAGCTATAACAACAAGAACGAAATAAGACGGACGACATTGCCCATGATCCTCCAGTTGGGTCCCTCCATTAAGACCAGATGACCGGGGGCAATGCCAGTCCCATAGATAAATTAAAGTCTTTCCACAAAAATAAATAAATTTAAACCAAAAAAAACATTGAGTGGATGGAAACAGCAATCTGATGTAAACAGCAGAATTCGTCATCAGCTTTTTGGACAATTGAAGGTAAAAATGATTCATTCCTGTTGACTTGAGCGATCTTCACATCCACCAATCAGTGCTTGCACAAGATTCAGATACATTTGGGAGTTTTGTTTTCTTCTTAAAACAATAAAAAATGTGGGCATACAAAACATCTTTCTATATAGTTTGTGGAATATTGTGATCCGTCCAGTGACCATTCAGAAACTCAATATGTTCCCTCCTAATACTACACTCATCCCATTTGGAGTGACAACAGAGCTCGTATATACTCATTCAACAGTTGATTATTACGCATATTTCAAGCTTAAATTACAAGATCACAAAATGAATAAAAGCAAGAAAAAGAAAACCACTTCATCGTTGTGAAGTGTTTCAGATCACCCAACAAATGGGTCTGAGTGTAGCTTTAATTTGAGACATCTGAACATTTCACAAAGATGGCGTCAGGCAATATTCTCACATAGAAGAGATGCTCTCCCCGAAAGAATGACAACACCAAACACTACGTGCCACACTGTTCGAATTCGAGGTGCGCGGCTTTTTCACACAAGACAGCAAAGCAACGTGAAGAGACAGCACTCGCTTCATTTTCTTTGTTTGTGACCAAATTGGTTGAGCAATCACAGGACCACAGCTGGATTGATGGAATAACACCTGTCCTACCCCAATCAGTAGTGTCACTTCACCTCAGCAGGATGGTAAAAAGGGCCAAATTATTCATAACACTTTTATACTTTGCTAATTCTATTTTTTGTCCCCCTTGACTGTACATCTTTATTGACTTTGAAAACAAAACATAGGCCCTCCATACGCTCAAAACAAGTTGTTACGACGCCTAATGTGAATTTCCGTCCGATATTTGGAGCTACTTACCGATAAATGTTTTATCAGTACGTAAATTGGCAGAAAAAGGTGGTGAAAACGAGATTGTGCTATTATGAGTTCAAGGATCCCGCGTCTGAAATAAAGTTACAGATTCAATAGTTTTATTCAGACTTGAAAGAGGGTGTTAAGAGAATCGATGCATGCGGTCTGTAAAATTCTGCTTTTGCGTGCATAAGGTCTACTCACTAGCCTCACTGATACACTTGGCGGTGTGTGTGGCAGTCAGAGGTCCGATAATTACAGAAAACAAGGCTCGGATCGTTTGCGTTAACCTGCTCCAGGCCACTTGTTTTTGATGACAATCGTCAGCACAAGCCCAGGCATGAGGTCTTTGGATATCTTTTTTTCTGGTTGTAGGTACAATTGGGGGTGTAATGTAGGTTAAGAGTTTGGGTATAGGGGGGAGGGTCTTGTTGAAGGGTTTGGGACGCTGACCTCAAATCTGTCCCCACTATCCTTGTATACTACTGTGGGCAAGGAAACAAATGTGCCTTCACTCAAGAGATTTAAGCGGGCTAATCTGTCGGGATGAACAGGGGATATTCTTGGGGTAGAGCTATTCTAACACACACCATATTGATGCACCTGCACAACCGCAGAACAGTACGATTTGGAATCAGTAACGACTAAAAGGTGGTGGATCTACCTATGCTGTTAACATAAAAACCCCAAGGCTACCAAGTACACTGAATGAATACACTTCATTTGAACTACAGTGGATTATGATCGAGACTGAAAGCTGATGCTAATGTGTGTTTCTTATTTTGACCTGGTCAGCTAAAACTACAGCAAATGCACCTATTGCTCAGTTACTCTTCAAGTAGCCGACGGGCGGCCACACATACCATCCCAAACCGCAGAAGCTAACAGTTTTGCAGCTGTACACAAAAGGGCGCCATGACAGTTCAATGAACAAGAGAAGCTTCCCCCCTCAGCAGCTTGTTGCTTGGCAGTGTATAACGCACGCAGCTGGGATTATAAAAAGGAAATGGACACGCCAGACAATAGGGAGAGGAACTTCCTCTTTGCTTGTCTGTTTCACACAAAAATACACTATAATAAAAAATAGAATTTGTTACATTTATGAATGGAGAACAATAGGGACAACCACTTTCGAACACTGCCAAGGAATGCATTGATTTTTTTTGTGAGTTTTGTTTCAGCACTTTCAACAGTCAATTGCAGGGTCTTTTTAAAATGCAAGCAAGGCTGAACTGTTTCATGTGCTCTTCATATGAAAGTGGGGCTGCGCACGTTGGACGTGGTTACCGTGTGGTAGCGACATCTAAACAAGCTGGATCTTGCACTTTCAACTGCTTCCATTCTTTTGACCTACAGTAACTAAAAGTAGATGCCAAGGCCTTTTAGTGTTAGCCTATTTGATTAAGGAAATGAAAATTCTTGTGTGTGATGGTATCACTAAAACCAGCCACAAGCCTGCCAATAGCATATTAATATAAATGATTCCAACCACAAAATGACATCTGCTTTCCACCAAATACAAGCTTTGCCCTTTTTTCCGGTTGTTTGAATGACTGATTTCTGCCTTAACTTTCATTGCGTACTTGACATATACTTGCAATTACATGTGCTACATACGGTAAGAGCATTTTCACTAGACTGCAATGAAGGAATGTTTTCGAAATAAGACACTACGTACTTAATTAAACTTAAAACATAAAATAAAAACACCTTCAAACATTGGTCCAACGGTACTATGGCAGTTTTAAAATGGTTTGACATTCGAGCATGCTGCAAGACACGAGGGAGACGGCTGGAAAGCTGAGGGCATAAACAGACATTGAAGAGAAACGTGGAAAGGAAGGGAAAAGACCTTCAGAGGGGATGCAACGGTCAGATTTAAAGGCGGGCGAATAATAACCAAGCGATCGTGGAACAATTCATGCATTACTTTGTGTCGATCAATACCTGCGAGCAACAAGTCAGACCTGAATGAACTCTCAAGGAATTTCAACCTGGAGATTGCGACGGCTAAAAATCCAAGCAGATTCCAGTTCTGCGTTTTACTCTTGATTGTTGTCACCGTTTCAGAAAATCAACAAAGAGTGAGCACGGGACGAACTGGTGTTTTGAACATGCAAGATACACACTTTGATTATTAGGCAGTAGTCGACGTTGAAGCATACAGAAAATTAATACAAAACTTAAAATATACAAAATGCACACACTCGCACGCACACCTACAAAACAGTAAATATCAGAAGAAAACTCTATAAAGGACTACATATTGATCAGTCATGTAACATTTACCATTCGCCAATCAGTTTCCTTTTCTGTTGTTGCATCATTACAAATGTTTGGCTCTCGGTATGGCAGGTTAGAGAAGCCGAGAGGACCCGCAGGGCCGCACACTCACGGGACAAATATTTGACAGGGGTCCAGAGGCGAGGTGGTGGAAATGACTGAACCGTATGACCCTGAAGGGTTTAGGGGTGTTCTATTGAAGCCAATCGGGAAAGATACATTAACTCATTATCTGTGATTCCTTTTGTCATGAATTCCAGGGTTTCTTCTGAAGCAAGGTCGTTGGGATTAGACTGGGGTAGGAAGTGACTCTTCTTAGGTGCTGAAGTACACTGCAGAAAGCAAGAAACAACATTTGGCATGTCAAAGCTCTTTTCTACACCCTGCAACTGAAACGATACAGTACTCTAATACTCATTCACTGCCAGACGTGCAAAAATGTGTCCACAACAGTGCCAGGGTTTTTGTCATTGTCACATGGAACCCACAGAATATTGAGTTTTAGGACTAAATAAACATTCAGTACAGCGTTAGAAACCTTTCATCAGAAAAAAAAAATAGTTAATTCCTAAATTATGTAGGTCTGGAGTTATGAGCTTGAAAGGAGGGTGGTTGTCCAAAATACAATGCTGATTGGACTATTTTATGTATGCACATTCTTAAAAGACAACCAACACCATTTTTTGTTTCCTAACTGACATCAGAAAACCGTTCTATAGTATATACAATACCCAAAACAAGCAGGCTAATATTTTTAGTCAAATGCAAAACACCAATTAAAAATGACTTAAAGTCCAGCGGGTGAGGCAAGTCCTAAGAAGCCAGCTCAAAGGCAAGAACAAGACCCGGGCAATAAACAGCTATGCCCTGCCAGTGATCAGATACCCTGCAGGAATAATAAGGTGGCCAAAGGAAGAGCCCCAGACCACGGATGTTAAGACCCGAAAACTCCTCACCATGCATGGAGGGTTCCATCCCAAGTCCAGCACCCTGAGACTGTACACAACCCGTAAGGAAGAAGGCCGGGGACTAGTGAGTGTGAGAGCCACTGTCCAGGATGAAACATCCAAGCTCCATGAATACATCAAAGAGAAGGCTCCAACGGACGATGTATTCAGATATTGTCTCAGACAATGGGGAACAGAGGATGAGATGCTGGAAGAGGGACAATCATGGGAGGAAAAGCCCCTACACGGGATGTACCACCGAACCATAACTGACCATAGGCTGATCTCAAGAAGTCCTGTAAGTGGCTAGAGAGGGTTACAGAGGCACTCATCCTGGCTGCTCAACAGCAGGCCCTGAACACCAGAGCCATAGAGGCATGGATATACCACAACAGGCAAGACCCAAGGTGTAGGTTGTGCAAAGAGGCACCTGAGACAATCCAACACATAACTGCAGGGTGTAAGATTCTGGCAGGGAAAGCCTACATGAAGCGCCATAACCAGGTGGCTGGCATAGTCTACCGAAACATCTGTGCGGAGTATGGATTGGAAACCTCAAGGAATAGAGAATGACCGAGCAAAGATCCTGTGGGACTTCCAGATACAGACTGACAAGATGGTAATGGCCAACCAACCAGATATCGTGGTCATAGATAAAGGGCAAAGGAAACCCGTTGTCGGGGGTCCCGAGTGATGGAAACATCAGAAAGAAGGAACATGAGAAACCGGAGAAATACCAAGGGCTCAGAGAGGAGCTGGAGAGAGCTTGGAAGGTAAAGGTGACAGTCTTGCCTGTGGTGGTCGGAGCACTCGGGGCAGTGACCCCCAAACTCGACGAGTGGTTGCAACAGATCCCGGGAACAACATCGAATATCTCGGTCCAGAAAAGCGCAGTGCCGGGAACAGCACGGATACTGCGCAGTACCCTCAAGCTTCCTGGCCTCTGGTAGAGGCACCGAGCTAAAAATGGGGGACAGACACCACCCATGGGGGGTGAGACGAGGAATATACATATGTGTGTGTGTGTGTGTGTGTGTGTGTGTGTAGTTTACCTTTTAACTTTACGTATTTGTAGTGTGTACTGTTAATCAACAATTCTTATTTCAGTCTAAATATCATGTTTCATGTTAGTCTCCTTTTGAAATGATGTCATTCCCACCCTCTGTATAAATAACATCTGTGGGGGAGAGCAGATGCTTCTCCTGTTGGCCCGCTCCACCTGCGAAGAGCATTTTCTCTTTCTCTGCTGCCTAAGAAATAAATGATCTTTTTGTACATCACCTTTCTTCCTGCTGATTAAATATTACCACCAACACCAGCGAAGAACAGAACCACGAGAAGAACATCAATTTTTGATCTAACATCTGCAATACTTATATATATGGTTTATATAGCGCTCGAACAACAGCTGAAGCTGAAACAAAGTGCTAAAATGGAAAGGAAATGCTGCCCCCTTGTGGAAAAAAAAACATTGCCAGAGGTCATGGCCAGCACTTTATTGGCACCCAAGCATGAAAAAACAAAACCCCAACAAATTTTGGAATGGCGCTCTACGTCATATTTTCAATTCCCGAATAAATTTGTGACTGGCAGTGAATGAGTTAATGATCAAGATAAAAAATCAATTCTTACCAATAATGACAATGAGCACAATCACACATATCACACCCAGGATAATCATCATCTGTAGTTAGAAGATAAAACAAAGTTGTTAATATTGTCACGCTATCAGGAGAATGTTATGCTTGAACTGGATATTATTGTCTACATTTGTCATCAGCCTAAAGTACATCCCAAAAAATACATTTGTTGTTCATGATGAGTGTGCGCGCACGGCCCCACCTTAGCATTCTTCCACCAGTACTTATTCTTCAGTTTTGCAGCGCTGGTCTCAAACTGAGAAGCTCCAGCTTGCAGAGCGTCAGCCCTGTCGTCCAGTTCGGACAATTTCTGATCACGCTCCAGAACCTTATCCACATTTACACGCATAATATCCACCACCTGGGGAGTGAAACGGCACATTGTGACTGAAAAGATGTTGTGTTATTTTTTTTTTTTTTTTTGCTTTCGATCAACATCTCGCAGTGTACAATCAAAGAGGCTCCAATATGACTGTACTCACCTCATCCACCTGTGCCTGTGTCTGTTGCAGACGACGGTTGCTGGTGAGGTTAGGAGGAGCCTGACTCCCTCCCTCTGGTGCAGGGGCTCCAGCTGGGGCAGACCTAAATTATAGGGCATTTTTTTTATAAAAAAAGACATTATTTGGTGTACCCCTCTCACCATGAGCTGTTCGGCATTTGCGAGTTCATCTAGCGGTAGGTTTTTCAAGATCAATCACACTTAAAACTTACCTGTTTTCTGTCTATGTATCCAGGCCAAAGCCTTATCAAACACAGAAATATATATTTTGCTCCATCTGGTGGTATCATTGTGCTATGCAACTATGATTAACTTAATTTGGTCAGACGTTGCCAAAAGAGTGCTTTGGATTGGATGTACCTTTATTCGTCTTGCAGTAAAGAAATTTACATTTCACAGCAGCAAAGTTATGAAAGGAGTAGGAAAGGTGCTGCTATCTGGTGGCATCATGAAGACATTATAAACCTAGTCGCAAAGTAAAATATTATTTTAAGTAGTATTTTGTGACAAAGTTATTTTTGTTCATTTTAATGTGGGTTTTGATTGCAAAATAAGTTTTGGCATCCATGCTGTAATGCTGTTTATTTCAATGAAAATACATTTGTGATTACAACCCCACTAATCACAGAATGCCTCAGTCTTAACTCATTGACTGCCAGACGTGCGGAAATGTGTGCACTCCAGTGCCAGGGATTTTGTCATTGTCACCCACATTCCAGGACCCACAGAATATTGAGTTTTAGGACTATATAAACATTCAATGCAGCATAATAAACCTTATATTCTCTTCTTTTATCAGAAAAAAAGAGTTATTTCCTAAATGATATGGGTCTGGAGTTATATGAGCTTGAAATGAGGTTGGTTGTCCAAAATACAATGCAATACATACATGTTGATTTATATAGCGCTGCAACAACAGCTGAAGCTGGAACAAAGCGCTAACATGGAAAAGAGGGAAATGCTGCCCCCTTGTGGAAGGGAAAACATTGCCAGAGGTCTGGCCAGCGTTTTATGGGCACCCAAGCAAGAAACAACAAAACACAAACTAATTGGGGAATGGTACTCTGTCATATTTTCATTTCCCGGATAAATTTGTGTATGGCAGTGAATGAGTTAATATTCTAAATATAAAGTTAGCACAAGCTTGAGCAGAAGAAATGTAAACTGGGTTAAAACGGGAAAATAAACAGCAACACGGTGTATAGATAGATGTGCACAGTTCGGCAGTTGCAAATTCACCAACTAAAATGGATTTGTAGGAGAAACCATCACTACTATTTAATCCAAAAATGTCGATTTGGCATCATCAGGTAGCATTTTGGTGCTAAGCAACTGCATTGACCAACGGGGAAGAGTTTGCTTTGGCTTTGTCTAATCGAAACAAAGTGCTTTGCTGCAGTCTTGTGCACTGATAGGTCATTCCAAATGTTTCTGGGTGGGCCTCAATTGCAATTGACAGCATCTATCGATCACTCTTCCACACATTGCAGAAAGTCCACTTCATCTCAAAAGAAACATTTATTTAATTTAAACAAATATATTTGTATAAATATCTGCATTTGTATGTATTATGATACAATTTAACCATGTACATAACGAATAAATACTATTGTATCTTGTCCAAACATAAGTTCAGACAAGTTTTTAACACAATGTAAAAAAGTAATAAAAGTGGCACATAAAAATCCTTGTTTTAAACCTAATGTGCTTGCCACACTTTATGTATCATGCTATACGATGGTAGGTGATACCTCATCACAAATATGACTGATGGCAGACCACTCCATTACTGTGAGCCAAACCTGTCTATAAAGTTCACCTTATCACCAAAATGCATTACTAATCTTTCAACAACATAAAATCCTACTGGATAATTGGCCAAATGGTGTGGTCGTTCCTGTCATGTTATTATTTGAAAGGCTAACGAGTGATATTGATTTTGTTCATTGATCTAAGAATATCAACAATAACACGAGGCTCCCACAGTAGCCTTTCATTCACTGCTGGTTATTTTGTGTTGTTATCACATCCAGAATGCAATCACTTTCGTTGCATTTTTAGTGGAAATCAATGATATGTGCAAAATTAAAAATGCCAATTAATCACATACGAGTTTTTTTTTTTTTTTTTTTTTTTTTTTTTTTCAAAAAGATACCATGCGCCTTTTACTCCCTTTTCCAGTTTTCAATCAACTCGGATCCTGTTGAACAGCAACGTCAGATTTCATAATGCTGACTTGGAAACGTGTCGTACACAAATCTCAGACAATATCAGGTTGAATCTTCAGCTCAATATATTCACCCCCTTTAGACTTTTACATAAAGTATTTAGTCAATGGCTCTGGAAAATAGCCACTGTCACGATGCGTGACTTTCAGCACTGGAGAGAGACATTTCAGCACTGAACAGCACCACTCCAGTCGGGACCAGTATGACTTGGCTCTGTCTGTTATGACCTCTCGGACCTTCAACCTTAACATTCCTTTCAATTCTATACAACCAAAACCCCGGTCACACGATAGCCAGTAAAATATAATGTTACACGGCCTATAAATACTGTGACTGTCGACACCAGCAGTTGCGAGTTTGTTTAAGAGGAGATTTGATTTCAAGTAAAAATGATGTACTGAAGTTTGATAAGAAATCCAGATTCGAAGCAGAAAAACGAATATACAAACATGGTATTGCATATAATGATGCCAGGATGCGATCGATTTGAAGGTTGCCTCCAACCTTACAAACATGAAAGGTTGTTTTAGACATGTTTGTTCTTAATCCTACATTTATTCCGTTCTCTGCAAAAACATTTGCTTGTACCTGCGTTTAAAAAACACCAATTCTAATGGCAAGACTAGACTATGGTGATATATAATTATAGTTAGCTGTCCACCCTCGAGGATCATCGACGACAGAGAAGCTAGGCTATCCCCATCCCCCGCTGCAGGATGTGGCAAATATCAGGCCCATGCCTATATTACAGTTATTAAAATGACAGTATATCTGACAAATTGTTTTAAATGTGTCAAATTATTTCCTGTGGGACACAATTTGCCACATCCCAATATGGCCTTGGCGTTAACGGCATAAAAAATAAGACGGGTTCCACAATATGCCCTTGATGCTTCTCGAAATAGCTCCATCGTCACCTTCGCCTCCACAACCAAAATTACCACCCGATAAATGTTTGACATGGGCAAATTGATTATTTTCTAATCAACGTAACGCCAATTAATAGGGTAAGAAGAGTATGTGCAATGATAAAGACGACGTCCTTTCAAAAAGAACCGGTCCAAACTGGAAAAAAATACGTGCGTGTTGCCTGCAGCTAGCGGCACAAGACGAGGCAGAAAATAAACACGGCTCGTTTTTTTCACCGTAGACACGTCAAAAATAAAACACAAAAATGATATGTACGTTTGCCCCAAGGTTAGGCTGAACTATGATTCCCTGTCGTTCGAATAACGTTATCAGACAGCTGTCAAATAAAACATCCGCGCAGCACAATACAAACGAAACTGATACTGATGAAAGAGCCATATACTCCATCCATGTGGTAACCGGAATCTTTTCGTGGAAAACTCATTCATTCATCTCAATCCACAAAGAAACGAGCTGAAACGTTGTACTTACATTTTTGTGGTTGTGTTGGCTAGACAGCTGTGCTGAAATCCGGGCTGGAAATGTTAGCGTGTGCTAAGTGGCTGGCAGATGGTGTGGATTGCCTTGTGCGCTCTTCTCTAGCCTTGTGGCACCCTTTGGATGCTTAGCCTGGTGTTCCCTGCCTATATAGCCGAGGAGGGGCACTAGTTTGGGTCCACCGTCGAGATATGTCCACTTAGCGATGACAACAACCCTTCTTCTCTTCGAATATGAGTGCACCAGGAGATTGTTATTGTAGGTAACGGGAAACCGAGCTGCGATGAAGGTATAACAAACAGTTAGGATTAGCTGGACAAAGATGGCTCGGTGACGTCAGTCAAGGAGAGTATCATGTTAATAAAATGGCTAGGGACATTTTAGGAGCTGCTTTCTCACTTGTGACAACAGTTTCAAACTAAAGAGGTCTGTATTAACATCGTAAGAGTTTTCCCCTTACATATGTGAACTGGCATAGTTATAGGACGGTTGTAAATTAACATAAAGCAGCTTATTTTGATTGCCTCAGGATTTGTCAACAAAATGGCGTACCTCGGGAGGGGGCGTGGTGAGCAGCATAGCGGGTGTTCATGGTGGCCCGTTTAAAAGCAATTTTACTCATTCACATTTGCAATATTATTTTGTGCATTTATTCAAATGTGTTTGAGGTCAGTGCAGTGGAAACACGTTTCACGTTGATTTTTGGGCGAGTGCTCGTTGAAAATAAAAACATACAAACTCCATGAGAGTAAGACAAAAACCTGGATTTTAACCCCAAATTTCTAAGCCATGATATGTATGTTAAAATCACTGGGTCACCGCTATGCTACTTGTTTTCTTGAATAAGTTAAATACATTATTTGTCTTGATTGCTTTTTTATTACTGGCCCCATTTTGTCATGAATAATCAAGCAAATTGATTTTTAATACATTACACAAAATCCCCAGAAAATTATTGGACAAATAGTGATATCACACAAATGCAATAGAAAACATACTCGCACAAAATAGATAGAATTGATCAAGAAAATACATTGTATAATACCATGACTATATCAATTATGTAGCAGATGAAAAAAGTAATGTATCATGCTTGCACCTTTTTTTGTGTTTATCAACTTTGAAATACAGGTTTTGAGTCAATACAGGGAAATGATAATTTCTGAAAGTCTGAATCCTATTTAACTGTGCTATTAAAATGATTTTTGTCCCCACTGACATTGGATACTATATGTATTATATTACATCTGACATGTTAAAGGTTCCTGGTCAGTGTCTCAACATTCAATTAAATCAAACAAGCATTTGCAATAAAGCTGTGAAATGTAATACAGTAAAGTCTCGTTATATCGATATCGGTTATATCGATAGTACTGCTTATTACAATACTATTTCTATGAACGCAAGGAGAAAATTTACATGCCGCAGGATCGGATATATCAATAGTCCGGTTATATCGATATTTTTTCCGACTCCCGAGAATATCGATATAACGAGACTTTACTGTATTTGTCAAAGTTTGTGTAGCAGTTTTGACATGTCAAGTTTTCATTGCGTAAAAAGGTTGTGAGAAAAGGTACATGTGCGCGACTGAACAAACAGTTTCATGTTCTGTCGTAAATAACTGAAGAGATTATGACATTATGATGTGATAATAAACTCCAATGATTTGAAAAGGGTGGACTTCTTCACAGTTACGGTCCTATTTTGTATTCAATAACAATACAACAATCACAACAAAATCTCCCTCAAAAGCCTAAACCACAAATAACTGATTGAATCATCCTGGTGAGTTTCTCAGCCGTTCTACATAAATCTTTCTAAATATTGCTTTATTTTAAACACACACACACATGCAAAAAAAGTGACTGACGATAAACAAAACTAAACCCCATTTATACTTAGGATATCACGAACTCTGAGGTTTTGTGTAAGAAGTGATATTGCACTGCTTTAAAAAAATAAAACAAATAAGATGTCACGCTGGAGTCTCACATCTATCAGTATACCCACGACACAGGCACCCACTGCGGAGTGGAGGTGACCTTCCCTAAGGTTTCTTCCACGACTTTGACACTCTCGTCAACATCGTTGTTGACAATAATCAGATCAAAGAAGTGTCTGTAGGCCATCAGGATTGCATCGGACTCCTTCTGGATCATTGTCAGATTTTCCGTCTAGGATGATAAAATGCAGAAGATTAGCTGGGGGAAGTCAAAATATCCTTGTCAGCTATTAAAATGAGGATGGCTCACCTGAGGAGCTGTGTTGGTGGGTGCAATGAAGATGATAAGAGGGGCAAAATCAGCAGTCCGCAAAACCTTCAATGTCTGCCAACAAATGAAGAAGAGAATGAAGTGGTATGGTTATGAGCTAAAAAAAATATTGCATGGCCCTACTGTAATTATGACTTTGTTTATGTGTTAGCATAGTTAAGAAGAGAGACGAGACACACATCAATTACATTTTCAATGTGGTGGGATGGAATTCAGTCGTCACTGAGAGCCCAAC
The DNA here is from genome assembly GCF_051943395.1 of Hippocampus bargibanti. Classification (NCBI taxonomy): domain Eukaryota; kingdom Metazoa; phylum Chordata; class Actinopteri; order Syngnathiformes; family Syngnathidae; genus Hippocampus; species Hippocampus bargibanti. Next base: position 7,619,657 of record NC_142749.1, on the reverse strand, counting down.
GAGTACAATACAAACCTGTGGTTCTACATCCAGCAGTGCGATTTTGCCCTGTTCATGGATCTTTTGGATGGTCTCGATTTTGGTTCCAAACATATTTCCCTGGAAGCTGCCATACTCAAGCAGCTGATTTTCTGAGATGCACTTGGTCATAGCGTCATTGGAGATGAAATAATATTCCTGCCCATTCTCTTCATCCTTCCGTTGCGTTCTGGTGGTATCTGTAAAAGTCAAGTTAGAAGTGTGAAACGCAAGGATATCGGTGGTGTATAAAATTGGTTGGTCTTCTGTACGACTTACGTGGAACAGGATAAGAAAATTTCTCCGGATATTTGGTCAGCAATGAATTTTTAATGTGGCTCCTGCCTACACCAGGCGCACCTAAAACATCAAATTCAAAACACATTTTGCCATTTAAATCATATACGTACATGTACTACGATGTGTCAATTCGGAGAGAATATGTCAATTAATGTTTTTGCATGCCAGTGTCTTTTAATTATTCTTTTAACTCATTCACATGCCATTCCCGAAACCTTGTCAGACCTGGCAAGGTTTTTCCCTCCCACGAGGGGGTAGCATTCGCCTTTTGTACAACTGCCCCCATTTCAAGCGCCGATAACTTAAGACCTATATAACTTCGGAATGATTTTTTTTTTTCTTGTGATGAAAGAAGAGTCTACGGTTTCTTACGCTGCATTGAATGTTTATGTCATCCTAAATCTCAACTTAGCAGCCATTTTAAGAATATTCTTTTTCACGACAATGAAGAAAAAAAAACTAGGATGAGCTGATTAGAAACTTGATGGATTGGTGGAAAAAAGCTAATTTCATACCTGTCAACCATGACTAATAGCTGCCCTTATACAGTAAGTGATTACAATTTCCGTATAAAAGTTGTAGTTCGCCGTACATTATTTGAAATGATACAAAACGCTAACACAAGCCAAAATGCAAACAACTTACCGCAATCGTGAACGTCACGCTTTTATAAATCCTTTTATAAATCCTACCGTACGCAGCAAAAACTATACTATACACATATATATATATATATACATACACACACACACACACACGATTGAGGATTAATTATTTGAAATGATAACAAAAACTAAATATGGGGAAAACTTTAAAGTTGACAGGTCTGAAATTTACAAATTGGCAGAGGATGGTAACTTACCAATGAGCAGCAAAGTTTTCCGTTTGAAAGCAGGGAGTCGGACAACCTCCTCATAAGATATCACATCCAACTGGTCAAAAACTGAAATAACATTTGGTTGTGAGCAAACTGGACAATGGACAAATATCACGTTCCCAGTGGTGAACTCACTTGAACTGTGCTTAGCCAGGTACTTGTCTTTGCACTTCTTTTTCTTTCCGAATGGGCTCCAGGACTGACTGTCTTTGGCTTTGCTTTTACTCGCCACTCTCCTGTCGGGGAAACAAATTTTTTTGCACACTACTGAAATGAGGATCACACAATTGTGTCAATCCCTAGACAGTCCCAAACGTGTTAACTGTATGAAATACCAATACTGAGCACATACAAAAAAATGTGTTAAATCAATGCAAAAATGAATACAGGCCAAAAGAAACTTCAGGCTTTTTTATGATACTCAGCTGAATGTTATCATCATCAAATTATGAAGCATTTTCTTGTGTTCACCAAGATATAAAGTATTTCAAAGCAGTATTACTCATTCTTGCAGCATTGATGTGCCATTCATCCGGGCAATTCCTGAGCTTCACAGGCCCATAAAGGAACACATTTGCAATCTATGACATTTATATAATGGCTTTTTTTTATTATCTGAGGGTTGTTATGAAGATTAGAAACAGTGGCTTGCAAAGGTATATTCTGCCCTCTTAGGCTTTTTTGCAAAAGGTCAAAAAAAGAGAAAGTGAGCCGAACACGTTGGCAAGCTACTACAGGTATGTGCACGTGTGTGTTTGTATATAAAATGTTAAGGTTAATCATCTCAAAATTCTGAAATTCAAATGAAATAATCAATGTGCCCAACCATTCCTGGAGCTCCGGCGACGGTATTAGTCCAGCGTAATTGGCAGCACTGCTCTCTACTGTTCCCTGCCACCAGTTGGGATCCTGCTTGTTGATGATTTGAATGATGTCACCAGTTTGAAAACATAGCCCGGCCTCTTTGCACGGGATGATCTCGTCGGTGGAGGGGTCGTAGTTAAACTGGGCCCTCATGTACGTCTGCAAATCAAGAATATAACACTGAGTTTGGAAGTGGAGGGGAGTACATTTAATTTTGTATCTTGCCAGTGTGTAACAGAAATATAATACTGTATATACTTTTGTGGTAGAGTGGATACAGACATTCAGTGTTAACAAAAACAAACAAATGCTATTTCTATACAATAACATACAGGATAAAAATACTGCATTTATATATGTGCCAAATCGAATAGTACTGTATTTTCTGGTGTATAAGGCGCACCCAAAAGCCTCGATTTTCTTCAAAAGAAGAAGTAGTCCTTCTAGAAGTCCTTCTTCCTTATAGAAGAAGTAGTGTATAACCCCGGCCTCTACTGGCGCACCTTATAATGCGATGTACATTACATTTGGAAATTTTTACATATTATATTTCGAACACTTTTTTCATTCATTGTAGGTGCGCCTTATAGTCCGGTGCTCCTTCTATATGGAAAACCTTTGTAAATGCACCATTCATTTGGGGTGCGCCATATACGCTGGTGCGCCTTGTACACCGGAAAATGCGGTACATTGTTGCTTTTGCTAAAAATGACAACAATCGTTTAGTGTTTGGGGGATGCAGAACATTTGATCTGTTTGTTATTACAGTTTTTTTTTTGTCTTTTTGACTTCACGATGGCACCGAGAAAGTGGCTGCCTTTCCAGCAGCTCCTGTATTTTGTTTTTCGACTTCTTTCTTTCCTTTCCTGTGAGACGAATAAAGGTACATCCAATCCAACTGTTTGAATACTGTTCTTTCCCGAAAGATGTTTCATTTTGATTGGTAATGAATTCATCAATAAACATTTACGGTCAACCCAACTCACTGTAGTGTATGGCTCTCTACAAAGTTTTATAAAGTCCAAATAGTTAATAAAATTTTGTATTCCAGGGAGACAAAACAATGAAGTGTGCTTGAACATGAAACTACATTTCAAATGAATTTGACCCATTTCTGACTTGCCAAAGAATCGCACTGAGCGGGATCAAATTTGATACAGAAATATTGAATTCAGTTTGACATTTTACATTCCTGTTGAAAATTATGAACTGTCAAAAAGTCACTGAAATTGATATCCTGACTAATAAATGTATGAATCATGACTATGAATAAAATATTTTGTATTCATACATCCATTGAATTATACGTGTGAGGAAATATGATCTTATTAACGGTACTTAGAGGGAAGAAAGAAACATACAAACTACTATTATATTTTACATTCAAACTAACATTACTGTTTTGAGGCACATTTTCAGGTTCACTATTACCTCACAAGCTTTGGAGTGACTTTTTTGGTTGGAAACAATCTTCATTGTGACTATTCCATTTGTTTCTTTCTGCAGGAAAAAAAGATTACAGTTTAATTGTTGCGTTTTCCGTAATTTTCTTCATAATGGCAGTAATTAATTAAGTGTTCACACACCAAAATCTTTTGCAGCTGATCGACTGTTTGGTTAGTCACACTTTTGCCATTGATTTCTGCTATCTCATCCCCCTCATGCAGGGATCCTGGAAAAACGGGAAAAAAGGGAAGAAATTAAATGTATGAAAATCATCACCTTTTCTTCAAGTACCGTGATTCTCATCTACAGAAACCTTACGGGAGCTTGAGGAAAATACAACCATATCTCAAAATGTCATTACACCACTCTCAGCATGGTTTTTAACCACACCCCATTGGCAGGTCAATTTTGATTTACTACCTTGTCTGTGTATAAATCCTCCGTGCAAGATTCTTGCCACTGTGCACCTTTGCTTGTCATTCATTTTTAGAGTGACCCCCTGTCGACAAAGATGATGAGGGACAAATGAGGGAAATCATGCATACTTTTCTTTTTAAAAAAGTGTTGTTGTCTTGCAAATATAAAATGTACCATTGGCTCAGATGGATTTTTTTCAAACATGACTTCTTTCATTTTGGTCAGCTCGGTTCCATTCGCATATTTGGCACTTCCATTGGTATAAACCTCAGCACGTTTATTCTCAAAGGTTTGCATGGCTACCTGCAAAAAAAGAGAAGTGAGATATAAACAATGTATCATTATACTGCAAAAAACAAAGAGAGCATCTTGCATGAGGCAATTTTCCTAAAAGTTACAGGGAAAGCCTTTTGCTATGTGTTTCAACACGTTATCGGTTGAAAATTAACCCAGCATTATAACACCTCATTTAACACATCCAATAATGTGGTCCAACAGGTTCGTGTGGTCATGGATACCATCAGTATCATCAAGGGACCCCGTCGGACAACAGCAGTAAATTCTGAGTACTTTCTTGGATGACTATTTTAAAATAATAATTTTTAGGACTATATTCAAAATGGTGAAAAGATGAGGTCAGACCCGAATTCATGACCTTTATCTGACAACTAAATGAACTGAAATCAACATGATTGAAAACCGAAACCCTTTTTGTGACCCCCTGCCCCACTCCCTCCAAAGGACAAACAGGAAGGCTTTTAATCAAAGATTTATCTCTATGGCTGTGTATGTTAATAGATAACAGACTATAAGATAATATATGACAATCTCACAGAGAGTTGGAACTATAAACAATAGTTACATAAAAATTGAAATCAATTCTATCTTTTAATGTTGGTTAAAGGACAACCGACGCCTCCGGACAGGTTGTGTCCATAATTTTGAAAATCACTTCAAATGACTTCTACTGAGTGTATTTTACAAAGATTCCACCGCATATAGCTACATTTTACGTTTTAAGACTCGCGCTGAATATTCCGGAAGTCTTGTTTTTGAGTTGGTTACGAGTCCTGACGTCACGTCACGGAAGGAATGCCCCTGACCGAGAAAGGACACACTGTTGCAGTCCTTTCATCACGTCAATGCATTTTGCGGTCCTTTGTTTGGTCTAAAAACTTCGTGTTGATCCGTGTTGATGGTGAAATTAGAAGGAAAACACATAAATAACGCAATGGTGTATCCTTGCGTGTTGTGACAAATTTTTTGAGGATATTTCCACGGAGCTTTGTCGCCTTCTGCTTTTTTTGGGTGCGACATTCCCCCCCCCCCTCCCCCATGCCTCAAAATGACACGGAATAAATTATTTAATCGATTGCAAACATGTATGCTTTCCTCTTCAGAACTATTTAAATCATATTCATAACAGGATGAGTAACAAGAAAGCATGTTCTCCGAATCTGAAGCCATTGGTTTGATTCTCGAGCAAGGCAAGACGTCTTGGCGTGACACCACGAACAAGGGGGCGGGACCTTCTGAAACTGGCCACTTCCGGTTTCAATTTTTTTACAGTTTCAGCACACTTTAAGTCATTTTTATTGGTGTTTTGCATTTGACTAAAATATCATACTGCGTGTTTTGGGTATTTTAGATGCTATAAAACGTTTTTCTGGTGTCAGTTAGGAAACAAAAAAGTGGTGTCGGTTGTCCTTTAAGACATATTGAGAAGACTGAATCCCAGATGCCATGAAAGTATGCCCCCTAGCGGTGGTTAACACAACAGGGGATGACATAAGAGCGGGTTGGACATTTCAGGCAAGGTCATAAAATATCCATACATACATCCATCCATTTTCTGAACCGCTCATCTTCACGAGGGTCACAGGCGTGCTGCAGTCTGTTCTAAAAAATTAAAAGCCACTAATTGGGAGTTATTATTGAGGTTACCTAAGATAAACAGAAAACACCATTCATAATAAATAAACTACTACCACAACCAAACTCCATACTTTTCATCTCATTGGCATTTTTCAGCATATTCTTAAACATGCAGTCAAGAGTTGACTGAGTGGACATCTAGTTCCATGCAACGTGATATTTATTTCCCAGTCTCGTGCTATTTGAGTTTAACAGATGGGTGACAGAGGAAAATATTTGCAGTACAACAGGAGATCGAATGAGAGTGTGAAATCACAAATCACAAATATACTATTTTAGTCCCCAACTCTGTTTGGTGCGAATAAGCAAGAGCCTGTTGAAACAAAAAAAACTTGGGAATGTTCTGCAAATGTCATTCATGCTCGATACTGGCCCTTGCAATCCACAGATAGGTGATGATTGACAATGAGTGGAATGAGAGGGCCCTTTCTAAATGTTCGTGTTGGGTGTGGCACAGCTAAAGGATAAACAACTAGCCTTCAGGAAAGGCAGCCCTTTTGGATCTGATAATTTGGTCAAAAGCAACTGCTTCCTGGCCCACTATCTATACCGAGTTCACATGAAAGCCTATCTCTGATAACACGAGAGCAAACTCTCTCTCAACCTAGATTGACATAAAAAGAGATTTACAGTTAAGATGATGAATGTCATTGATCATGTTGTTTTGCCTTCAGATTTGTTTAAAAAGTTGATTGTCAACAGTTGGCCAAAAATGCAGCTGGAATTTAAGATGACTAATAATATTGTTATTGGGTTAAACCCTTCCCTCAATTATCCTGTGATAAACAGTAACCCTAAAAACATGTTCCAAATCTTCTTTTCCTTTCGCATTTTCCCTTCAAGGGGTCCAAATAATCTACTTAAATGCTGACGTCACAATACTTGCCAGGGTATTGCTTCGTCGACTTTTGTTATTTCCTAACAACTCAGATGTGACCTTTGATCACCATTATGCTCAGCTGTCTGCAGTGTGACTACCTCACTTACTAAATCAGCACTAAGTAGAAGACAAAAGTGCTGAGGTAAAAAAAAAAGTTTCCTTCCTTTGTCACGTTCCCATGTACCTCAGTGCTGAGTTGGCAATTTCAATCGATCTGTTCAAACAGACCTTTTTAACTACTTCTTAACATAATCTCCCAGTCTGAAAACACCATAATGTATTTTAAAAATGAATTGTGTATTCGTTGGACAGACTGACACCATGTGATTCAGTCAACAATCACTCATAGCCTGAAGAGATCCTACTCTGAGTGCAACGCTATGTTCAAAAGTTCACTGAGCAACCAACCAAAAGATGATGACGTTTTCACAAAACAATGAACATAGATTATTTATGACAAAACGTGTTTACCCCTCAGCTGTCACATGATTTCCATGTGATTTTTGGAAAGCGCTTGCAGAAGTGGGAAAGCTTTAGCCATGTCTGCTGGATCCTAGGTTGAGTGTGTACCGTAGTGTAGGTGACTCAGCTTTCAACAAAATATATTAATTCGATCGTTATACCCTTTGACTTTTGGGGGTCAAGGTGTTCACCTTGGCCACCAAAATTGTACAGCAAAATGGAGTCTTTCTACGACATATCTGACAACGAAAACATTTCCGTCCCCACTTTTTCCGCCAACCAAGACAAAACAACAGTCATGTGCTGCATGCACCACATCCCCTGAAGCAAACAGAAAGATCCAAGTATTTCAAGGTGAAATGCAAAAGCTACAACTTACCTTGTCAAGCTTTGGTTTGTTTTGGAGAAGCTGCTCTAAGTAGAGATCGGAGAGGGCTGTCCGGACGGAGTCCACAGGCTCCAATATGTCAGTCGGATCGTTTTTATTGGATTTTAACGTCATTTTTCAGGAAGAAGGGAGAAAAACAGCGAACCCGATTTGCTGCCCTGTGCAAGGTTCGCGAGAGGCTGGCTTGAAAAAAAATGCTGCGAGATCGGAAACGGCTGATAACGAAAGCCGATGATATAATGTCACTCTGATCAGGGTCCAAGGTTGTGATCGGAAGCAGGCGTTCGACACGAGAGCCACTGCGGGGAGACAGCTGGCAGAACAAGTAAACAGGGGCTGGCTCGTGCTGCATTCACGTGCTCACTACAAGATCTCAAATTTGAATGTTCACTTTAAATAGATTTTTTAAATATGAAGTTAAATGGGACCCTCCCCAGTGTACCCCCGTAGACTTGTCTTGTCATTGTTCATATTAAGGCTGTTTGTTGTATGTTTGCATTTGTACACTTGCTCGTATTAGTCGTGTTCGAGAACAGGGATTGGTAACAATGGGTGGCATGGAGGGGGGTGGGAGAGGCAATTTGATATATGCGACTCTTGGGGAACTACAGATAGCACCGTGCACTCATGCAAGTGCACCTCTTCAAAATTGACCTTTTTCTTCAAAAATATGGAAATTGATATTATTCCCATTCTCCAAGGTCTAAATTAGCTCAACATACCAGTTATTGTGATCATAGATCTTGGCAATGCCTGCTTCAAGAGCCGTGTAATTTTATTGTTGGCGTTTTTCAAAAACGCTGCAAAATTTGGGATATTACGTCCTTATTTTCATTGTAGCTTTCCAGGGGTTGATGCTATAGCATTGAAAGTGGTACCAAATGAAAGCTAATATAATTTTCTTCTATATGGTAGTAAACACATGAACACCTGTGTTAATTTTAATTAATTTTAATGCGCGAACATATGTTTTTTATGCTTGGAAAGGATGCCATCATATAATACATAACTTGATCTCAAAAATGTTACTTTTAATGCATGTATATAATTTATTATCACTAATTATGTTTTATCTCTTCATTTCAGATTGTAAGTGAAAGCAGATTTGTTAAGATTTGTGAACTGCTGACAACATGGCATCTGGAACAAAACTACCAGTGACGTGCAGTCAGGGAAGGCAGGGGAGGCCATGCCTCACCTGTCATCACGGAAATGTCAAATGAAAAAATAAATTAAACCGTTATATTTATTAAGTGATTTGTACTTTAAAGTTCTTTTCCATGTAACTTCACCATTTTTTGATTTTTTTTTAAATTGCTGAATTTTCACATTTACCGTTCAAATACTAAGTAGAGACGAGCGGTGAGGCAGCAGCCGGTTGAGCCTCACCATGGATTGTGCAATGACTATGCTAACTGTGATGCTTGCTCTGCAGTGAGACCGCATTGCTGTCCCTCTGCCTATCGCTATTAAAGTGTTCGAACACTTTTAGTATTTAAACTAAATTTCTACAGTTTAGCTAGTGTATATTATTGTATTGTGTATATTGTACAATCACTGTAATATAATAAACACTGTAATACAGTGTTTATTATATTATATATTAGTGTTTATTTTATTTTATTTTATTTTTATCAAAACTGTCTGCATAGGTGAGGCACACTCTCCTGCCTCATGACAGGGGGCGCTGGTGATTCCAAAGATTCTTCTTACGACTCCTCGGCTGCACGATAATAGAATTAGTGACAGCGAGCTATAGTAAACAGTTACCAAGTTAAGTGCAACCATCCAGTCATTTTTTCGTGTTGCTTGACCTTATTTTCAGAATGGAGGATTACATATCTAAATTGAAAGAATTTTATAACCTGGACTTTCAATCGAAAGTCCAGGTTAAAGGAAAACCAACACCGGACTGGATAGCTCACAAACAGTGAGGGATGGATGTAAATCTCTGAGACAGCTTCTCAGCTTTTTGGCCCAGACGGATCTCATTGAAACTATTCCTGAGGTGACAGAGTTGCTCCAGCTCGTGCTGACCGTTCCATCTACTACAGCATCAGTGGAGCGGTCATTCTCAGCACTGAAAAGACTGAAAACATACAACTGATCAAGGACAACATTCTTCACTGGCAGTGATCTCCATTGACACAGAGAGACTTTTAAAACTGAAGAAATATGAGGAAGGCTTCTACAAAGAAGTTATCGATGCCTTTCTTCAGAAGGAGCGGTAACACGATAATAACGTTTTTCTTTATTTTTTTTATGCTACAGTTTGTATATATAATGAATGCTGACATGACATTTTAAACAAAACACGTTAACTGTTGCCAATCAAATAGTGAATAAGCTACTCTGCAGAGTTCATATGTTTGTAAATCTGACTGTGATGACGTCAGTGCCTCACCAGCCATGAACCTCAACTCACGTCACTGACAACTACGCTGTGGGAAAGTGGTCAGCGATACAAGCGAACGGGATGAACCTACTGAAAAGAGAAGAAAGGTGGCAACTCCTGCCACAAGGTCATTCAGTGATGTGTATCTCATTGGGCAACCCAGCTCCAGCATCAGAGGCTCTCAACTTCCTACTAATCGCCAGGTGTTCCAGTATTTCCTGCATTTGAGGAATGATAATCCCAACAGTGACAATAGGTCTTTAGCCCATGATACAGTGGATGTCGTTTTGCCATTCTGGAATATGGCGAGGATTAAAACACTAACTAGACCAAATGCGGGAAAATTTCAAGTGATGAAGACCCAGAGAACAGTCAAGGCTCTGGTACTAGTGAGAGTTCAGAATACACTGAGACAACACCGAGCTGTTCATCAAAACCAAGTCCGATAACCTTACACTTCCACACTCAGTTATGACCAGTGAAGAGATTTGTAGCACTGCAGATCGGTTGTCACTTTCTCACAACCAGACTACAGCCATGGTGTCTGCAGAGTTGAAGGCAGAAGGCGCACATCTTGATTACTTTGTTATATCAGCCTCTACTACAAGACGAAATAGGATAAACACTCGTCATAACTTGTGCCAAAGTTATAACTTCAAGGAAAGTCCGGCAGATTACTGCACACTACACTGGGATGGAAAACTTCTACGGGATGTTCTTGGTGAAAGATACCCGGTGGAAAGTCTTGCAGTGCTCGTCGCTGGTACTCCACAGTATGAAGAAGGGAAGCTGCTTGGTGTGCCCTTCATAGAAAGTTCCACAGGAATCCAACAGTGTAATGCTAGATTGGAACTAATAGAAACATGGGGTCTCACAGTCAACATTGTAGGCTTGGTATTTGATACCACAGCAAGCAACAGTGGCATCAACAAGGGTGCAGTGAAGCTAATTGAAGAAAAACTAGGCAAAAAGATATTCTACTTCGCATGTCGCCATCACATATCAGAGGTAATAATTGGAAGTGTATTGGAGGCTGTGTTTAGTAAGGTCAAGAGTCCGGACAACCCAATGTTCAGCAATGTGAAAGAGAAGTGGGACAAGTTGGTTAAGGACTGCCCAAGAGTTCTGGGCCTAGTTGAGCAAGACTTGAAACAGAAGAAGACAAGCACAATTGCAGTCTTAAGCAATTTCCTTGAGGAAGCAAGTCAGAGGGCAGATTACAGTGAGGTGGCAGAGATGTGCCTGATCCTGCTTGGTGAGGATCCTCCTCGAGGTATCCACTGGGCCAAGCCAGGTGCCATTCACCAAGCCTGCTGGATGGCCAGGAACATTTACTGTATGAAGATGCTCATGTTTACCAAGGAACTAAAATACAACACAGACACTATCTTCAAGCTGGAGAGGATGAACAAGTTCCTGGCCTTATTCTACACCAGCCACTGGGTGACCACCACATCTGTAGCTGATGCACTTATCAATGACCTCCAGCTTATGAAGAACATGCTGCAATACAAGCAGTATGACTATGAACTGGCAACCTCTGTTGGGAACTAGTGCCATTCACCTTGTTCAGTTCACATGCCAGCATGACCAAGTCTGCAAAAGAGAAGCTCGCAGTCAAGCTGTGCCAGTGTTTCCTGCCATCAAGGCAGCTACAGTTCTCACAGACCTGGTAGGGCTAGAGTCTCACTTTCTATTTGATGCTCTTCGAGTGAAATGTGACTGGCTCACTACTCCTGCTGACACCTAGGAAGACAATGACAGCTACAGGAATGCACAGAAGTTCGTGAGGTCAGTGAAAGTGACCAATGATGTGGCTGAGAGAGGTGTGAAACTAATGAGTGACTTTGCAACTCAGATCACAACTGACCCAGAGCAAAAATGCTGCTTACTTTGTTGTGGAGTTGTGGAGTACCACAGGAAAAAAATGACCGTTTCAAAAAAGCCACATTCAACAAGTGATAATACATGTATTAATAACATCCTATCTGACAGTTTCTTATGCAATATATGTGTCAGTGCAGTGCTATCATAATACCAAACTGATTTTTTTCTAGTGTCCCAGCTGTTTGTGCATTAAAATTAGCTAAAATTTACACATGTGTTCATGTGTTTTATTGTGCTTACCACCATATTCAAGAATTTTTTTAGCCTTCATTTGGTACCACTTTCAATGCTATAGCATCAACCTCTGGAAAGCTACAATGAAAATGAGGACATAATATCCCAAATTTTGCAGCGTTTTTGAAATACGTCAACAATAAAATTACATGGCTCTTGAGGCAGGTATAGCCAAGGTCCAAGATCACAATAACTGGCATATTTAGCTAATTTAGACCTTGGAGAATGGGAATAATATCAGTTTCCATATGTTTGAAGAAAAGGGTCAATTTTGAAGAGGTACATTTTAATGTACTACTGTACTAGATCAGGGGTGTCAAACTCATTTTTTATTTTATTTTTTTTTATTTTATTTTTTTTTTTTTGCCGCCGGCCGGCCACATTGTAGTTATGGTTTCCTCTCGAGGGCCATTTTGAATTTGGGGAAGCCATTAGAATGCTTAATGCCCTCCATATATTACATATAAGAGCACACAACAAATAACTCGTTTTCAAATTTGAAATCCAAATTAATGGCTGTTATTGCCGTTTACATGGGACCATTTGAAATTTTGGTTCAGACTTTAGCAAGCATCATGGAATTTCACAAGCTTGATTTGCTTTCACGGGCCAAATAAAATGATATGGTGAGCCAGATTTGTCCCATGGGCCTTAACTTTGAGACCAGCACACTAGATATCTGACAAAAACTCAATTTTAAAGCAAATATTGTGGTGTAAATTGCAAACCACATGCTCTCAATATACAGTATTTTATTTTCATTTCAGAATTACAATAAAAAGCAACTTGAATTAACAACAATTTAAAATAAAGTCTTCTTTTTCTTTCGGCTTGCCACAGTAAGAGGATAAAAGATATGTCTCTAAGGTCAGAGGATGTAAATCTCCAGGTTTCAGGATTTTTTTACCCTCACAAGATTAAAAGGAAATTAATTCGAAATTAATTTAATTCAGATATTTTACAATATTCAATAAATGTTGGATTTTTAAAAGGCATTTCCTTGGTTTAGTTTAGATTGAAATATATTTAAACCCATTCACCCATGCTTTTTGTTTTAGTTTACTTTGTTGCTTGTACTACACTATTCATACAAGCGTGTATGTGTGAAATTTACTCCCGTGATTAATTTCATCTGGTAAAAGATGTCTCTCTATGACATATACGTACATATTTTTCTGTTGTTCAAACAACAGATCGTACTATATTATGCAGTGCAAGCCTCCACAGCCATTAACACGTGTGCATTACATTTCAAAAGATTGGAAAGGGGTACCTAAAGAAATATCCAGTGACAGTGGTTCTCGTCGTCCGTCTTCGCGATAGTAGTTCAAATATCCAAATGACACTGAGGTTAGCAAGCCGCTGTTGTCGATCCCATGCGCCGATCACGTTCGTCACATAAAACAAGCTCCATTGCAAGATTTTGCTCTTGGTCTGGGTGTTACTTAAAGGACAAGGACAAGGACAAATAGTTTGAAGTCAGAGAATTTTGCAGAATGGCATTCGCAGAATGCAACCAAACAAAAATGGGTTTGATCCCAAATGACCACCAAAGAATGCCCTCGGGTGTTCAGCAAACAAATCTTTATTTGGATACCTGTACTAAAGGCTGATTTGACATAAAATACGAAAGTTGACGTCCGACCATGAACGCTTTATCGTCCTGTGTTGAATCGCACTGTATGTACTGTACGTGTCTTGAACGTTTTTCTCGGAATTTCAAAATAAATGCAAGCCCCCCTTTTCTGGGTAAACGTGTGCTGTTTAGTAAAAAAATCAAGTCTAAATAGTCAAACAAGACGTTCTGTCTTGAACTTTGTTTCAGTTGGTGGCGGCGCTCTATGGATAGGTAAAAACAGTGACATCTTCTGGTCAATACGACTACTGTACTACTAATCCAAAATGTTACTGTCCTACAACTCCAATAGCCTACGACTAAAACAACTATTGATACATAAACAAACAAAGTACAACCATGACGATGAACTAATAGATCCGCTTTGGTATAAAAAATATTAAATAAAAAAATCGTGTTACACGTGATTTTAAAAGGCCATTCGTAAAAGAAATTGGGCCTGTGTCTTTAAGAATATGCCACAAAATGCCTTTTAAACCGGAGTACTCTTGCAGGTTTTATGGACTGTGTTTGCGAATTCGCTCAGTATGCGCGCCCCAGTGTGCATCAGGACTAAGTTGTCGATTCGAATCGCATGTAAATTCTAACATCGAAGCCAGGTGACGCTTTCCGTGTGCAACGGGAAACACATTTTAAAGAAAGGAAGCAAAGCGCAAGACATGAGACAGCGGTGCTGCGAATGAACGCTTTTGTGAGTCGGTGCCGGGTGAATTCGCAGTGCTTCAACAGTTGCATCAAAAGTTCAGAAACTTGGTGGGTTTATTGTGAGAGCGGTGCTGTGCA